>NC_048425.1:14905963-14922281 GCF_013103735.1 Etheostoma cragini | reverse complement strand
TGATACACAGCCGACAGCCCTATTGGACAACTGTTAGAATTCATATTATGGCAAGAACCAATCAGCTGAGTAAAGAGACACAAGTGGCCATCATTCCTTTAAGAAATGACGGTCAGTTGGTCCGGAAAATTGCAAAAACTTTGAATGTGTCCCGAAGTGCAGTCGCAAAAACCATCAAGTGCTAAAACGAAACTGTCTCACATGAGGACCCCCCCAGGAAAGGAAGACCAAGGGTCACCTCTGCTGCTGACGATAAGTTCATCTGAGTCACCAGCCTCAGAAATCGCAAGTTAAAAGCAGCTCAAATTAGAGACCAGATGAATACCACACAGAGTTCTAACAGCAGAAACATCTCTAGAACAACTGTTAAGAGGAGATTGCGCAAATCAGGTCATCATGGTCAAATAGCAGCTAGGAAACCACTGCTAAAGACAGGCAACAAGCAGAAGAGATTGGTTTGGGCCAAGAAACACAAGGAATGGACATTAGACCAGTGAAATCTCTGTTTTGGTCTTAGGGCTGCACGATTATGGCCAAAATGATAATCAAAATTATTTTGATCAAAATTTTGATCGCGATTATTCTCACGATTATTTGTTGATTTTAACCAAAACAAATTTTATTGTCCCATAGGCTATTTCTAACTGCGAGAGGGAGTGTGATGGACGCTTCTCCCCGAGAGACGGCTGACTCATTATGAACGGGTCCAGCACGGGTCGAACGGCAGAGACACACGTTGTGTGTATGAAACGTCTGTATCTTCACTGCGCTGCATTTTTATGAACTATGATATTCTCGCCATGGGTCACATCTCTGGCCCAGGTCCAGGTCCAGGTCCAGGTCCAGGTCCATCAGCTCCATATCACACGCTGTTACTCTACAAACTGAAGTTAGTCGCATTCAATAACTCCTTCTGTGTTCTTCGCCGTGGCGGCTGCGATAGCAGAGTTACCACCGAAACACTGGTACAATTATAGGTTTGCCCCTCACATTTGTACTCACAATATACAGCTGTGTTAATAATAAATTAAAACTGTGGATAAATGTCAGAAGTTTGGACCGGCGCTGTGTGGCGGTGCCGCGAGGAGAGTAAGAGTGGAGCGAGGAGAGGAGAGATTCAACACAGGCACGGCTTTACAGACGAAATGGGTCATGTAAAGCAAAATTAAACCATATCCATATAAACAGCATTGCATCGGATGCGAGGACATTAGCACCGGTGCGTCCTAGAGGAGCTAACAGCTAACAGACGCTACTAGCACTGGTCACCGCTGTTGACAAAATGTTGCGTTCACTGGTAAACTGATAAACCTTGAGACCGACGTATAACAGACTGCTATCTTTTGAGTTTTCCTCCCGTTACTCTGCATTCTGTGACTGTCTACATCTAGAAACTAAGCTGCACGGAGTGCAGAGAACTACTCTGACTGGCTCATGATCAGGCGGGTTGACGGAGCGGTAGATTGGCTATGCAAAAGACCCAGAGCGTTCTACGAAATGACGCTTTGAAAAAAATGATCGCTTGATCACGCAAATTTGATCGTGGGAAGTAAAAATCGTGATCGCGATTAAAATTCGATTAATTGTGCAGCCCTATTTGGTCTGATGAGTCCAAGTTGAGATCTTTAGTTCCAACCTTCGTGTCTTTGTGCAATGGAGAAAAGGTGACCGGATTGATTCTATATGCCTGGTTCCTACCTTGAAGCATGGAGGAGAAGGTGTGATGGTATGGGGGTGCTTTGCTGGTGACAGTGTTGTGGATTTATTCAAAATTGAAGGCACACTGAACCAGCATGGCTACCACAGCCTCCTGCAGCAATCTGCAACATCCCATCCGGTTTGCGTTTAGTTGGAAAGTCATTTATTTTTCAACAGGACAATGACTTCAAACACACCTCCAGGCTGTGTAAGGGGCCATTTGACCAAGAAAGAGAATGATGTGTGCTGCGCCTCCACAGTTACCTGAACCCAATTGAGATGGTTTGGGGTGAGCTGGACCGCAGAGTGAAGGCAAAAGGGCCAACAAGGGCTGAGCATCTCTGGGAACTCCTTCAAGACTGTTGGGAAACATTTCAGGTGGCTACTACTTGAAGTTCATAAAGAAAATGCCTAGAGTGTGCAAAGCAGTAATCAGAGCAAAGGGTGGCCACTTTGAAGAAACTAGAATATAAGACATGTTGTCAGTTATTTCACACTATTTTAAGTACATAATTCCATATGTGTTCATTCATAGTTCTGATGCCTTCAGTGATAATCTACAATGTAAATAGTTTTTATAATAAAGGAAACTCATTGAATGAGAAGGTGGTTCCAAACTTTTGGCATGTACACACACAGACACACACACACACACACACACACACACACACACACACACACACACACACACACTCAGTTTTCCTCTTCTAGTAACTAACAAACCCTCACAAGATTTCCTGTGAAGATGCCCATTCAAAACATGACTCATGTTACTTGATAACAGATTTAAATAATTTACTAATTTTCATCCTTTCAGGTATTTACTAATAATCAATGGCTTTTAATACACCCGTATTCCATTATGAAACATCCAAAAAGAGAAGTTGTATTTAAATACAAGTAGATTTTTAATATTTAACATTAAAGCATATGCATAGTTTAGACTTTGATCAGAAAATAAAGTTCTGTTTCTCAGCCAGAGCACCATACAAAAAAATGTCTCTGTTATGAAAGTAAAAAACGGATATGATGACCCAGAGATGATACTCATGCATCCACTTGATGAACAAAAACTTGAAAACTCATCATCCTTATCCATCCCCTTCCTTCCTCAAGGTTTCCATTATAATCATACCCCTGAAACAGATCAAGGCCCATTGTTTTCTCTCTTCAAGTCGATAAATCAGATGTGCCTCCTCGGCCAGTGGTCACTTAAAGGCAGCTTGTAAACGAGGAGAGAAAAGCAGCAGCGTTGTGTGCCGTGTCCTACAGACCAGTCAGCCAGGATGCAGTACCTGAGCCGTGAAGTGGAGCAAGCGACGCGCTCGAGGAGTTGGATCTTTGCCTTGCAAAAAGGGGAGAGAAGGCTGCTGTAAACATACTCAACTGGTGAAGGACAAGAATAGGCCTAGAGAGTGGTTTAAAACTGACTACTGAGCCACAAGATGAAGAAGCTTATTCAGGAAAGAGTGGACTTTAGTCGCTTGTAGAGATACTGTAACTGACTTTTCCAATTTTTCATTGGTTAACACCGTTCAAATAATGATTGAAACTACTGTATACATGCATATTTGTCAAAATGGGGAAGTTTGTTTTGTTTCATCCAGCAATATCCTTGGTTTTAAAACTGCCAAGAGGTTAGGCTATTACTCAGCATGCTTCTCATTTGTCTGTGCTCAATCTCCCCATAAGCACACATACAGATGAAGTTCTTTTATGAGCTCGCCGAGTGAGACACCCCCATTGTCACTGTGTGAGGCTGATTCAAAATGGCCGCCCTTAGCACTCAAATTGATCATAATTGTATTCCCAAACTCTTGCTTAGCAGGGCATTACATATTGTGTTATTGACTTTAAAAACACATTTAGCGATTCCACTTGCAATTTCATTACACCGCTGTTAATTACCACTCTGTGAACAAAGCATGCCCGCGAATAAAATGTATGAGGTAATTTTCCAAATGCCACTTAGGAGGTACCACCGTCTGAGCAATGGGCAAGCTTAATTTGTGCACTTCCTTACTGCAAATCTGGTTATGCCTTGGCAGTCGTGCACATTTCATTAAAAAAAAAAAACACAGGAGACTTGGGGTGATAGCCCCAGTGTTCTCGCATCAATACATAAACCGTCGGCCAGGCCCAGGTAATTTGGCTTTATAAACGTTTGTAAAAGGGAAATTCTTTATCCTTTTTTGTGTTCAAAGGGAATGCTGGGTTGAGTGCAGAATTTATGAATCATAAATCATTCTAAGAAGAACAATTACCTTGCATATCTGTTTCCTTGACTCTGTTTAAAGTGTTTTGTTGGTCTGCCCTCTTTAGGGTGTCCTCTCCACTGCCTTAAATGGGAAATAAACAGTGCCACAGTGGCTGGTTTGACAACCTCAGTGCCACCGCTTTTCCACTGGAGCTCCCCTATGGTTAAACCTTTCTCTTCTTTGTTTTCTTTTTAAAGGAGGGGAAGTAGAGCATGATCTGTGTCTCTGTGTGTGTGTGTGTGTGTGTGTGTGTGTGTGTGCGCGCACGCCTTTTTTTTTCTTGCAGAGATAGTTGCTCATATCGTCTGCCGGCTAAAAGGAAGAGGTTGTGTGTGTTGATGACAGGGTTAGAGGGCGTCAAGCTGCTGGGGGTCACTGATAAGCGCTACAGAGACATAGATGGACGGAGTAACCACCCCCACCCTCAACCCCACCATCACCTCCCCTATTTCCCCTCTACAGCCAATTATAGTTTGAAGAAAGAAAGTGGGACACATGTATGTTACAGGCTCAGAGACTCTCAGGCACATACAGGAGAACGTGACAGCCACTGAGTTTGAAGAGTAGTGATTACTATGGTTTGTGCTTATCTGTTTGCACGTTTTGATGACTTTGAGGGATACTGTGTTAGTGTGCAGTCTTCTTAAAGAAAAGCAGAGCTACGAGGGCTTTCTGTTTCCGAGCCTGGCAAAAAGTGCTGAATTGGACTGTATTGATCGTCAGTGAGGGGAGTCAAAACAATCACAATGAATTAAACTCCTCAAGGTCTTAGGCAAAGGGGATTAACAAAATTATCTGGCCTCTATTCTGGCCGTTTATTGTCGGTGTTGACAAAAGCCTGGAAAGGCTGCGAAATCAGTCGCCTGCGAGGCGGAGGCGGAGGGCGGTAATGAGTGAAGCATTCTTGATGAGAAACTAACAACAATGTAAACACAGCAGATAAGTGCTTTCTTGGCCCGACAGTATTGATCATGAATAGGCTTGATCCTCAACTTTAAAGGGTGAATTGTATTTTCCTGCTGTGTTTTGATAGCCAGCTGTTAACACACTGTGCAATTACTGGCTGCAAAGACTGCTTTTTTTTGTTTTTGTTTGTTGTGATGAGAGGAGGGAGGCTACGGTTAAATGTGTAGCCTCATTACAAAATGTGTGTAAGTGGATGTGAAGCGCAGTTAAAAAAGAAACACAGCCTTTGTTTCAAATCATCAGCAATGAAACACAAAATTATCATTAGCGCCATGGGTGTGTTTTGTTGCAAAAGGTTCTTGAATCAAACGGTTTGACTCTGCCTTTGGTGATTTGGCCTTTTTTCCCCTCCTTCTCTTCTCTTAGCCGTGGACTTGACTCATACCTAATTCATTTGCAAATTTTATTCTCAATAAAGTGCTTACAAAAAGATAATTGTGACTTTATTAACAGTTTCTTGGGCAGCAGATGGTGTTCTGCAGGCCTGCCATGTTGAATTAGTGATGACGCTGTCGTTTTATGTGCTCTGTACTGTGGCAACCCATAAAACTCCTAATTAAGGCTACAAATTAATACTACTTCTTCCCACCATTATACCCAGCCATTTCACCCTAGATTAGTGTAAACAAATTCAAATATACAGGTAATTCTTCCATTAGTATGCAGATTTTCTCTGTGTACAGTAGCTGTATTTATGTAAAGAATCCCTCTTATTACAATCATTTGTTATATATTAAAAGCAATTAAATGCCTATTAAAGATGCCAAAGCATTTGTTTGCTTGTTTGTGCTCAGCTTTTAGAAGACATGCTATTCCTTGGAGCCAATTCACAGTAAACTCCATCGACTTAATCCCTCCGATGTTTTATTAAAAACAAATTATGTCCGACTTCACCGCCGGTAATCCAGCGCATCAAGTATTGGTAACCGCCTGAAGGAGAAGTGCTTGCATTTTAATTAAGAGCGCAAGTAACGAGGCAGCAAAGTGTGCGGATTAGTGTGTTTACTCAGGGAGAGCAGGAGGAAAAAAAGATCTTCATTTCATTTTTTAATCTGGTCTTGGATCAACTCCAAGTGTACAGTGACTTGACATGTTTCAGGAATTGAGACATTGATCGTATTTGGCAGGACGGAGACCTGCTAGGTGTTGGAACGTCTTCTTAAGTTGTCTTTTTATGGCCCCGGCTCTTTTAAATGGCATTTCCCATTCAGACTGCTTCAGTTTTGTTTACTTCTTAGGTTTATTTATTTATAACATTAATATATTAACACCAATACTGTTTTTAAACTCTTTAAACTTAAACAATTAAAAAAAGGCTTATCTTTTCCTCCAAATGTATGTCTTGCTTCATGCACTTGCAAACTTATGGCAGTTGTCAATTGGAATTTGAAACTTTTATTCTTATTGGCTTCTTTGAAATGAATAAATGTAATCGTATGTTGGAATAGTTCCCAGTAAAATATGAATCATGTGTCCATTCTACCATGCTTGTATATATTTTGACATAATTACCTTCACATTAGCTCTGCTAGCTTTAACCACATCTCACAATTTAGGTACCCTAATCATTTTTCTGGAGCTTTCTCGCATTCTATATCAGAGAATAAAGTTTGCACAGTTGTAATAAGTTGGTTCAATTGGTCAAGAATGAACTAGCAGGTTCAAAATGGGTTTCATCTACCTTAATGGTCACGTATAGTTCCATCTATAAAAAAGGTTACCATTAAACATATTCATTGCCCACCTTCTATAGTGTGGTCGCACATTTAACAAAAAACAAACTGCAATTGTTTCAAATGAAACTTAATCACTTAGCATTTTATACCACACTCGTGCTGGTAATTTAGGGCCATCGGGCTATCAATGCGTGCTGTAAATGTTTTCTTGTAAGTGAGTTTCTTTTGGGCACAGACACATCAGAACCTTCTAATTTTAGCCAAGGTGGCATCAGAAAGCTGCAGATCCTACCCTTGAGTAGCTCTGCGTACAAACTTTAATTGACACACTCAGACGTAATCCCTCGTGGGACTTTCACACTGTTCCCAGACTTCAGTGGGAGATTGCTTCTGCTTGCAGAAGTCATGACCACTGTTTGATCAAAGGGGCTCTGCTCCCAACGCCCACTGCTTTCTGCCAGTACTTGATCTGGATCGATGCAGGAGTTAGCGTACAGAATCCTCAGCTTCCTAGAGCTCTGCAAAACCCCTTTTGCCAGTTAAAACTGGAAGTCATGTTAAGTTCATGTGCACACTCATTCTCATGTATTTCTTGGCCATGTGGTACTTTTCAGAGTATGTGGCAGTTTGCATCAGGAGCTACCCCAAGCAATGTCAAGTGTTTTATAGCAAAGCAAGACTCTATTTCGAAT
This sequence comes from Etheostoma cragini, assembly GCF_013103735.1. Taxonomy (NCBI): domain Eukaryota; kingdom Metazoa; phylum Chordata; class Actinopteri; order Perciformes; family Percidae; genus Etheostoma; species Etheostoma cragini. Next base: position 14,914,991 of record NC_048425.1, on the reverse strand, counting down.
GTAGATTGCTTACACCAACTTACTGTTAATAAGAAATATTGGCATAATGAATCAATCATGTTCCTTCATGAAAGCAGCAGTTTATTTTGCCTCCAGCTGTGGGATGTTTGATACCACTGTATATGAGCTTCTGCCTGCAAGCACAAACCAAACGTGTTCTAACAGGCATTTTTATTGTTTGTCTTAACTTTTCTAATAGCAGGCACAAAGCCAGACTTTGAGTTCATGTAAATGCTTCCTATTACTGTAAAAAATCTGGCTTTAGCCTAAGAACGCCAAACCAGCTCAGTGCGTTCCTTTATCAGCTTACAACCAGAGTTCTCTGGGTGCCTATAAATCCAGTGAATATTGTTCATTGTGCGTTTCCCGTCTTACCAAACAAGAATAACAAGAAAAGACCCGTAATTACAGAATTTACTGCAGTTTGAGAACTTCACCCAAAACTTTTCTGTTCCCATTAATGGAAAATATGGTAATTCGTTTTTCATATTCCCTCATACATCGGAGGTTGATATAACTTATTCATGACAGCGCAAACAAGAATTGCTGTTGTCTGTCCATTTTCTTTTAGCAGTGCTGGATGGAAGCAGGGGGATCCACTGATTCAAGCAGCAATTGAGCCATTGCCTCTCTCTCTCTCTTTTGGTGCGATACCCACCGGGTATAAATCAATAGCATCATTTAGTGGGGCACTGTTTCATCAAAGCAAGAGTTGAGCCAAAAAGATTCTGAGAGGAACATAATCAATTTGAGGGACAAAGGTTTATTTATTCCAAACTAAATGAAATTAGTCTACGTCTTGAGTGACATTTATGGGTGTGCTACCTGCAGTGCTGACATGTTTACAAAGTGACTGAAGTTAAAAAATGCATGTTCTGGTTATGGCGTAGACACACTGCACACCTCCGACCTTAAATATAGATCAGGCTCTTTTCATTGTCATTGTCAGGCTCATTTCATTCAAAAAAACAACAATAAATGTATGTTGTCTGTGTAGCCAAAGCTTGATGGAGCTTATTCTTCTCTGCCTCAGTCCAAAATCAGCCACTGTTTCACTGGGAGAAATGTTCCTTTTAATATGAAGAGCATAGGCACAGGAGTTCAGTTTGAGTCAGTCATACTTACTTTCCTTGTGCCACCACCAAATGACCACAGCAGACTTTGTCTTGATGATCATATTATAAAATGTAATTATCAATTATTCAGAACAAATAAACAACGTTGTGTGATGCTCAGATAAAATTATTGTGTGATGTGTTTATTGCAGCTGTTTCATTGTGCTGGATCTGCTGTAAGAGATTTTAATGTCATCTCTCTTCTGTAAAGCGATCGTAAGGAAATATATAGGATAATGTTATAATCTGAAGCTGAAAGTCCCCAACAAGTGCACTACTTAACTCTGTGTTTTGTGAAAACTACAGTGGCCAGCTGTGTTAGAAAAAGTCAGTGTTTTAAATGAAAGTTTATATTTGGGACCTGTTAAAGAGGGATGGGGGAAGTGCTGAGAGACAGACTAGTGCATTGGTTTTTGGTGGACAATAAATAAAGGTTTAAACCAGCTTTACCCTGTCAACATGCTGTACATAATGTACATCCATTTAGGCCGTAGGTGCCAAAGGTCCACTGTATGATTAATACAGTATTTGGTGTCAATATTCCTCTTCTGCCATCTTGATGTCACAGCTCCAAGTAAATTGTTTCATGTCGTTAACAGACAATTGCTCATTATCTACCACTAACCGATCCAATTCTTGGGGATTATTCCTCAATTAAAGGTTATTCCGCCTCTTACTGGAAGTGTTGTGGCCCTGGTTTGAACCGACTCGAGTGCCAGGGGATAAGTGAATGACCCCAGAGAGAAAAAGGAGAACAAATCCCTCTGTTTGGCCTCCTCAGCATAACAAAAAGACTATTTTGTGAAGAGTGAGAACACCCATGCAGGAATTCTATAAATTACTGTTAAATATAATGGCTCTGTTAGTACTAAAGAAGCAGCACTGGTAGCATTCATCGTGCTATAGGACTACATAAGTGAAAATGGGGGCTTCCGTACTACTAAAGAGGTGGGTAGGAGTTCGACGCAGGCGACGTAGCGCAGCGAACAATGTGGCATTGTCGCCGCTAAGGCTCGGCTGTCACACATCGCTCTGATCATTACTTACCCACAGACGTCCAATGTCACACACAATATACCCAGGTTTGCCCTTCATAGGTTGTTGTGTATTCTCCGATCGCTCCAGCTTGCTTAATGATAACAGGCAGCAATTACACTCGCATGCCTACACACACATATACATACACACACACACACACACACACACACACACACACACACACACACACACACACACACACACACACACACACACACACACACACACAAGCTTGCACACAGTACTGTACTGCAGGAAAACAAACACATCAGGCACCCGCCTGCTCGCCTTCTCCCTTGGCCTTTTTTGTTTAGAAAGGAAGATAAATATCCCCATAATAGAAAAAGCCTGCTCCTGATGCATTTTCAACAGTCCACTGCCTCAATTACATGTATTTACTTACAAGTCTGAATTTATTATCTGCCCGCTGCAGTCCGATTTGTTTTGAATGGTAAATGAAAAGGTCTCCTGTGCTATTGTGGCAATATTTTAACGCTTTGCCTCGCCAGCACACCTACCAATGAACTTTATGTGTGTGAATTGTTTAATAAATCCGCTGAGAGTTGTGAGGTTATAGAGACGGCTGGCTTGGGTGTTAGTACGCCACAATGAAAAGAACAGTTTCTAAATTGCAGCCTCGTTGGTATAAAGGACCCCTACAATACGATCCTGCGCTGAGGGGAGGGGATTATAGGAGAGGCCAGGATATTATTCACACACGGTGTATGAGTTGACACTGTACTGCAGGAGTGTGAGAAGCAGTCAAACTAATGCTTTCCCAACTGGAATTGTCGGCAGTATGCAAAGCCATCTTTTGAGCCGCAGTTAGATTTCATGGGACTGTAGGCATATGATGTCAGAGTATTGATATCAGGGGACACGACTGAGCTGGTGTGCTGGTAGGGTGGCACGCTTATTGAGATCATGATTATAGCTGTGTGTGAACTCCAGTCCCTTTGTGACAGAGCCATTAGCAGGCTGTCACACTCTTCAGCGCGCTCCATGTATGTGACCACTAATGCTAATACACCGACTGCAGCTCACATTCACATATTAGATAATGCCCAACACTGTGGCATTGACCCTGGACACATGGATGCTTTTAGAGGAATGCAAGAAGCATTTTTTGGTTTAGTTAGTGGCCATATTTGGCATAAGTGTTGCTGCTCAGTGATGGATCAGGTTTCATGTATATCCAGGTCTGCTTTCCACTATGCCTCCACATGCTTGCTAATCCACATATTACTGGTTTATACAAGCAGGGCTAAGCAACACCAAGCTGCAAAGTCACATTGCCAAATTGATTGCCCATTTAAAAGGATTGTGGCTTTTACAAGGTTTGGCCTCCTTCAGTTGAGTGCAAATCGAGTGCCACTATATTAAGTGGTAAGACCAGAGTGCTGATAGATTACCTTTGGCCACTCAGTTTAATTGTTGGACTTGGTGGCAAACCTGTTAAAAGATAAAAGGGGAAAAAGGAAAGAGCTAAATCGAGAATGTTAAATATTGAAGTGGTTGCCGGAGGGCTAATGAAATTAACAATGCAAGTAAACAGCCTCCTGCATGTGCCAGTGCCACATCCTCCTCCTCTGCCTCGCTGTGTCCCTCTGCCTCATTGGCTTATCGTGAGGAGAGCTTCAGGGCCAGGGGGAAGGAGTGTGTGTTTGTGCTCACAGGTGCTCACAGGGTTTAGAGGGGTTGATCCTAGGTCAGAAACCCCAGTATTAGCACCATCCCCATCCAGTACCTCCTTCATGCCCACCTCCACCATGCTGCATCAGCTCTATAATATTCTCAACCATAATCCGCTTCCCGGCCTTTACCTCTGGCCAAACAGCACAACTGAGCTTTAAGGCTTCATAACAAAGCTGCAATGATGTATTTATCTTTTATTATTTGAATACAATTTGCAGCCTGCTTGTTTAGATATCCATTTATTAAAAAAGATGAAGCTACCTATGAAGCCAGGTGGCATTATGTTTGGGGCTAACTCCGTATGCTGCATGAAAAACTGTCTTCAAACAACTTTGATCAAAACTGTTTTTCTAATAATTTGTTGTAGTTAAGAGATGAAGCGCAGTCATGTTTTCTTATCTTTGTTAAGGCTGTGATTTAGCAGTGGGAAGGCTTTGACGATTGTGTTTCAACTTGAAATGGCTCTGTGTGACATAATTATGTCAGCTCAGGCTTATTGCTGCTGTTTTCTTCGATAGAGATGTTGTTACCTGTTGGGCAGCTAGCTGAGGGCTTGGCTCTACTGCATTTGTTTTTCTTGGATTTCAACACAGGGCATACACACACACGCGCACACACAACCACGCACACCTATACCTGGAACAGATCTCCAATAAAGCCGCTAGAAGCCAAGAGAAGGAGCTTATCCACATTACACATTCTTCCTGAAGGCAGCACTGGACAGCAAACGCACGCACGCACAGTACACAGACATGGATAGACAGCTGTAAATCCATAAGCACTCACTTATTCATCCTCGCAGTGCTTGCTTCCCCACAAGTGTTCTGTTGATTAACACAGAAACCATACATATGCATACAAACACACACAGATCCCCACACATACAAGAGCCAGATAACCACACACTGAACTGGTCCAGTTGGTGGGAACTTGGCTTCGGAAGACACCCAGCAGAGCCTGGGTTGGAAGGTCCCCTCTGTCCTGAAGAGGACAGGCTCAGAGCAGATGTGCATCTTAGGGGCTCGTGCCTAAATCCTGTTTGACTGCTGCGCCCATGACGACGGAGAGAAGTTTAACAAATCAATCCTCCTGGATTCATCTCCTTTCAGATTCTTTTGTCATCCTCACTCTTGTTTTGGTAATACTTTACATTAGGATGCAGACAATCCTGAGGAGTTAACATGGAATAAAAACAAATCAAGAACTAACTGATAACCAACTTATTCAACAGCTAACAAGTAGTTCCTAAATAACTCCTCTCAGCAAGGAGTAGATACTAAGTTACTTGAATTGACTGCCTGGTACAATGTTCATCAGTATGTAATGACTTTAGGTGTGTTTGATTTCTTCCTGCTGAACCCTAAACTAATTAGTTATGTTTTGGCTCCCTTAGGTGAAGTGGTGTATCATACGGAGTCTGGACTTGATCATTACTTCAGTGCCTTAACGTTGCTGTAGTTTGCCAATTTTGTGTTCCTTGGTAAAAATGCAATCAATTACTTTTCAAAAGAAGTAACTACAATACTTCACTAATTATTCGACAGCAAAAGTAATGAGACTTTTCTTACTAAACCCAAATATAACATCTCATAGTCTGTATGTAGAACAAGTAGAAATGGAAAACAAGACATTTTTATCCAGCCCATGTTTTGGAAGCATTTACTGAGCATCATCAGCGAGCCATGGTTCCAGCGTGCAGCACGTCTTCACAGGGAAGCTGCGGGATTCCCACATCTTCTACCTGAACAAAACCAGGGGATTTCAGACTGTGGGTGTGTAACTGGCTAACATAAGCAAGCCAGTTGAGAAGATAAAGAATGGGCAAAAGACAACTTTGGAGTTACCAGGAGGGGCAATACTTGTCCATGTTCAGTAGATGCTAAAAGCCTCCTCGCACCGGGAGCACACGGTGTGAACATTTCCCACCAGTCTGTCCACTAAGCGCAGAGACAAACTGAAATTAACAAGCCAACCAAAGTTGACTTCCTGACGAGGGCTTGTGTGCCGAAACGCATCAGAGTTGTTTTTAAAGGTTTAGCCATAACCATAAAGGCTTTTTGAATTGTCCAGTGAGAGTTTTGCTATAAATGATTGTCCCATCCAAAGACCATCTCAAACAATTTGGGTCCTGGAAGGGCTCTTCCACAGACCTTTTTATGAAGCCAACCAAATTGTCGAAGTAATGCATTACAACTGGGATTAGTAACTGGAACTCTATCTAATGGCTTTTATTTTAATTTTTTTATGGACCCTGCAACTTGAAATGTGCAGTATAAATAGTAATTATTCTTATAAATGCATGTCATTTTAAATTGCAATCCCCTACACTACTGAACAAAGTAATTTCAATACTGTAGCATGTTATGCAGTAATGCATCACTGCCCACACAGTGATGCATTACACAACCAGAAAAGCTGTTCAATAAGATAACTATTCTGTTACAGTGCCTCTGAAAAGTATTCAACATACTAATTAGGATCTAATTAGGATTATTGACACAACGCAACAGAAACCAAATCTTTAAATTGATACGGTAAGCCCAAATAAGAAACACAAAATAATTGTTTGCATAAAGATTCATGCTTATTAAGTCGGTTATTGGCAACAGTTACAGCCTTCAGTGTATGTGGAGAGTTTTGTATCAGCTATGAACAGCGAAATAACTCTAAAATCAAGGGATATTATTTTAACTAAAGTTAACTCAGGAACTACTTATTCATTAATAAGAAAAGTATGTACCTGACATACACTGACATATTTATAATTACATATTTTCTTTTCAGTTTTCTTCACAGTTAAGGACATGATATTTAAACTTTGGAACATTGAATTCCTCACATCAGTGCCTCAGTTAACAGCTCTACCAAACATGGTGGCTTTTTACTGACCTGCTGTTGATGCTCGAGCACAGGGCTTGGCTCACGTTTGCCAAAGAGGTAAACAGCATTTCAGCCATACTGTTTTGTTTTCAGCATCTTTCACCGCTAGTGGTGGCAACCATCTTAGCGGGCTGGGATCCAAGCCCCCTCCAGAGGGTGTACTCCTTTCTTGAATATGAGCATGGGATTTGGTTTTACTAACAACGCCGTTTCCACAGTTTGTTGTGGTGCGCCTGAATATTCACGCACTATTGCTTGGCCTGTATGTCCTCATAAAAAAACAAAAACACAATTGTTACTTTTTCTTGCACCTGTGTGTTTCCATTGTTTCACAAGCCTTAGACATTTGATAGGGGCTGACATGGGTAGGATTTCATTTTTTTCTTAATTTTCTAAAACAATATTTTGCATAAAAATGTCCAAGACAATGTTGTGAGAAGGGAAACTGTGTGTGACCGCTTTTTATATAAATTATTACGACATCATTGGCTGCTGATATGTACAAGACCTGAACTTGTTCAACCAGAGAGTGTTAACAAATGTGATGTTTGGCACATTTTGGCACTGAATAGCAGGTAGATAGGTAGATAGATTGATAGATAGATAGATAGGTATGCATGAAGAGATGCTGGTATTAGGAGAAAAGTGGCTTATTTCCCTTTCTAACCCAACAGTGCCATTTTCTTTAATATACTGAATGCAATCAATGTTTGCAGCACAATCAACACTTTTGTTAAAGGGAGAGCTCAAACCTTAAATTGTTTAATGAGAAAAAAACTATACATGTTAGACAGGTGCATCTCAGGAGGAGGTGTCTCCAAACAAACCTTGCCCGTCCCCTGTTTTCATTATTTTGAAAGCCGCTGATTGTGCTGCTTTAAGGTGGTGATTGATTTTTCAGCCCCTGCTGTTTGTGTAGCTCCAATGTCACGCTATCTGTCTTTCTTTGTAGAATTTGTTTTTGAACTGACAATGGTCAGAAAAGTCAACACACCCTGAAGCCATGGCCTTGTATGTTTATCCACTCCATGAATGAATAATGAACAAATGGAATTTGTGTGCAGCCCTTTATTTGCTCCATCCTGCGATGAAGCCGTTGGTGTTGGCTGTTTGTGTTTAGTGCATCTTCAGGCTGTAGTATCGACAAAATAATGATAACTCCAGATTAACCATAAGAGTCACTCAACCTTTTTATTATTATCATCATTGACATTTCTCTCAGAGGGCTTTTTTTAGATAAGGCCTGAGTGCTTCTTTGTTAACCACCAAAGGTGTTTGGGTGACAGAACTCAACACAAAACTAGAACATGGAAACCACCTTGACTCATTTTATTGAAACACTAAAATCAGAGCACAGCACAGATCCGACTATATGCTAGTTGGAATACAAATATCTAACTTAGGATTGCATGAATAGACAATTTAACAATGTTAGATTGTTATACAGAGTTGTTTTCCCTGTCAACCGAATGCTATTTGTTTTCTGTGCGACTGTGGAGGGTAACAAGGTTGAATAGGCATGAAGTCTAATATTCATGCCAGAAAATATACCTCCGTCTGGTTGAAAGTCTTCCGCTGATGTTTCCTCGATTTTATGCAAGCCCTGTAACCTCCGGTTTCCTCTTTCTCACTCACCTCTTCTGCTAGCTATCTAGCGCTGCATTACCTTCAGCGGGGATTAACATAGCATTAACAGCTTACACCGTTTTCCTCTGTTGGTCTCTCACTCTTTGTTTTTTTTTTGTCTTGCCCTTCTTCCCAAACCTTTTACTTTTCAGAGTTAAAATAGAGGATTTGATTTTTCATGCAAAATCCGAGCAAAGCCAAAATGAAGATGCCAGTTAAATTAAGAGATATTCCACGGGGGGCTGGATGCGAAGAGCGCTGCTCTGACTGAGAAACAATGAGGCACTGCACGGCGCCCCCAGAGGACCAGCCTAGTGTCTGATGTTGATTTAGCTGGAGAACGCTAGTTATTCCTGCACGTCACCAAATCTAGTTATAACTGTGTTGAATTAATTTGGCAGGCCTCTAAAGAGAACCCAAAGTTAGAGGAAATAAAGTTAAATTTGGATTAGCAGAGGAGTAAAGAGTGGTGATTTTAGTAGCCATCTAACTTGAGCTTAAAAAACCTTTACTATATCACCATATCATAAGTGGATCTACAGTTTAGACTCCTTCAGAGGCAGGCCTACATGCCACCTTCCCTCTAACACACTCTAATGGCGGTTTTCCACTGCGTGGTGTCTACTCGACTCGCCTCGCCTCTACTCACTTTTTTTGGTTTTCCATTACAAAAA
>NC_048425.1:14880438-14905863 GCF_013103735.1 Etheostoma cragini | reverse complement strand
GGAAAACGGAAGCATAATGGGCCGAGGCGGGCCGAGGCGAGCCGAGGCAAGCTGTTACCAGCAGTGGAAAAACGCCATAAGTGCCACTACAACTACTCTAGTCATAGTTCCATTATCTTTATTGTGACTATTATTGCCACTGTTCATCACACCCCCAACCGGCACCGTCAGACACCGCCTACCAACATCCAGGATCTGTCCGTTTCTCCTCACCACTGTCGCACTAAATGCTTGCTCTTAGCGGAATTACTAGAATTGTTGGGTCTCTTTAAATTATAGTGTGTGGTCTAGACCCACTCAATCTGTAAAGTGTCTTGAGATAACTCTGGTTATGATTTGATACTCTAAATAAAATGAATTGAATCCAAAGCGTTACCCTCTCCCGCCTGCAGCAAAGCACAGTAACCTGGATTTTAAAGTCTTCCACGTCATATTAATGAGAAACGTTTTTGATTACATGTGCACTGAAAACAGCCCTTATTAACATACTGTAATTAATAATTGTTAATAATCCTTTTGTAATATTTGATTTGACTGTTTACATTCAAACTTTGCATTACATTACTTGTCATTTAGCTGATGCTTTTATCCAAAGTGACTTGGATATATCAGAGGTTGCACACCTCTGGCACAACTAGGGGTTAAGTGTCTTGTGCAGGGACACATTGGTTGATGTATGGCAGTGGGAATGAGACCCAGATCTCCCACAACAAAGGCATGTGTCATATTCACTGCGCCATCACCACCACCACCACCATTTCCCACTCCTATCCTGCTGTGTTCTTCCTGAATGTGCACCTGCTGCAGGTATTTTAAAATCCATTTTTATTGTTCTTGTATACAGTTTTAGGGCAGGCAGATATGCAGCTGTAGGACTGTTAAAAGCGCAGGGACCTTATCCAGACTCAGTGCCTGTGGGGAGAGGCATCGGTTGGCGTCAAATGCTGAATACTGTGGTTACTATAGATGAACTTATGCAATAGTGTTTGATAGGTCTTGCTCCAAAAATGTACTTGAATCCTGAACGTATGCCCGTAGTGCTGTAGATTTTCCCATTAGTCTTGTCTTCTTAAGGTTGCTTGCGTGTGCGTATGCTTTTTACAGCCTGTTTGCGTCAGTAAACTCCAGCATGAGCCGCGTTTAATTGCTCTTGATGCACAGAGGGTAGCGATCCCCCGAGCCAGGCCTGTATGCATGGTCGCCAAGAGAAGACATCTGCCCCATCAACCACCTCAATGCCACCAGACCCCCCCCCCCCCCCCCCCCCCCCCCCCCCCCCCCCACACACACACACACACACACACACACACTCCCCTCCCCCCCTCTTTCAGCCACACTGAGAGTTTGTGTGGACTAACATTACATATGTAAGGGTTCCCCACAGAATCTTTCTTTATCTCCTTTGTCATACACTTAAATTACACAACCTGGGAGTTTTTGTAGTGACTAAGTGTAATCACAAGGTGTAACAATTGTGTTTAGTTGTACGCCAACCATTTTGTTGCCATCACTTAAACCCTGCCTTGTAGGGTTTTAAAGAATATGCTGCCATTTTTAATACATCCATGATGTGTACCTGTGATGGATATCTTGCAGTGCAATTTACCAGCACGCAGTGTCATGTAAGGTTTTATTCTACGTCAGAGGTGGCCCTCTTCTTGAAACCTCCACTGACTTCCAGAGCAGGGGTCAGAGGGCACTAGCTCTCAGAGTCCTCGACAAGCTCCAGCTGATTGCCCTTGTGTCCCGGAGGAAAGCTGAATGCCACAAACACAGCTCCCCATGAGAAAACAAATTGGTCGCCCAATTGTGATTGTCATTTTGACCCTCTTGAACCACAGACTGAACCTTTATGGACACCAGGTTACTGCTGTCTGTGCTGGAGGACAACTCCAGTACAGAACTAGGTGATACATTCTGGATTGGGTAGAGGTTTTTCAGATACACTTTGAGAAAAAGTCTGTGTGTGTGTGTGTGTGTGTGTGTGTGTGTGTGTGTTTGCGTGCGTGTCCGTGTGCGTGCGCATGCGCGCGTCTGTGTGTAAGAGTTTAAAAACATGGCATGAAATGAAACATCTGTCTTTCTCCCTGCATTGCTCCAGGGCCTAAGGAGACATTTATACCAAGCAGCAAAGCAACTGTTTCGTTTGTCATGTAAGTTACCAGAACCACATGATAAAGTCATTACTTCAGGGCACCCCCACACCCCCACCTTGTCAAAAGCTACACAATGTCCCTGTAAGCACAGTTGTACTTTATGGCATATACAGGAGAGAAATTGCAATCATCACACCAGCAATGCACCCGACAGGAATAGGTTCCAGACTCATTATGACAAGATGAAGCCGCATGCCTTTTTTTCTCCCCTCCTACGACTTCGTGCTAAAATGGTAAGTCAATTTGTTGGCTTTGTCAATCCTAGGGGACCTTTTTGAATGTGTCACATCAGCGTTAATTGTCATAGACGTATGAAACAGCAGCCCCCTCCTTGCTGCTCCGCTGCTCAGCAGCTCCCTCCCCAGTGGCAATGACACTAAGTGCACCCCTGTGTTCCTCTCTGCACGCCTCCTCTGAGGATGTATTCTTAACAGGCTTTGACAAGGCAACTTGTGTTACAGGCTATGATGATCACTTTCTTCCCTTCTCAACAAGAAAGACATTTCGTCAGTAGACAAAGTGGAAAGAAAAAAGTCCCCCTGCATTATCTGATCCTGTGGCGTTCAGCATATTGCAGGGAAACTGACAGATGGACAGTTTCCTTGGTGATAGCACAAAGGTCAAGAAAAGTTTTCAGCCTAAAGTGAAGGGACGTGTGGAAGCACAAGCCTGGGACCCGAGCCACAAGTACGTTTTTTGGGTTGGCCGGGAAATAATCTTGTACCCAAGCCATCATCACAAGACAGAGGACTTTCTTCACCTTTTAATTAAACATGGAGGAAACAGAGTGGCGCCAGAGGCCCAGTGCCCTTAATCAAGCACAGTAAGGTCAATGAAAAATGCTGGACTACTGCTTAAATGGATGGTACACAAAGTGAGAGTGAATGAGTAAGGGAGGAATGTAAAGGGCTTTTAAGAGCTCAGATTACTGTGGGTCACTTATGGAAAAGGCCGCATCCAACACACATCGGTGACAGTGTGAAGAAACTCAAGCTGCAGAGGAGCAAGCTGAATATTTTAGTCAACAGGATGAAACAACTGTCAAAGTCAAAAAGTGTAATTGGTCCGAAAGTAAAGAGAGGCACTTTGGCCATATCAGAAAGAAGACTGTGTACGTGTGAGCACTAAGAGTAAAGGTGGGGAATACTTTGTTCAAAATCTGGTGTGGAAAGGCCCAACATGCACCATGAGCTTGGAGCTGATAGGGCCGAGCACAGAGCTTGTAGACACAGCAGAAGCGATTGCACTCTTGATGAAAAAAAGGGTGAACTATCCTGCTATAAAACATAAAGAGATGGTATCTGGCATAGTGTACAGGAATTGGCTGATGGTGCCGGCTGGTGTGTGATTGTATGTATGTGTTTAGTAGCGCTGTGATTTATTACCATTGCAGGTCCTAGCAACAAGTCAGCTGTTAGTATTTTGACCAGGTGGCCAGGGACAAAAAGGGCATTCCCCCTCCAGAATAGGCTAGCATTCAAACTGTGTGCATGTCTAATTTAGCATGTGTGTATGCAAATCTGTCTAATTTAGTTGTCTCCACAAGGACACATGGAATCAAGCTGCTCTTTCGCAGCCTTCAGCGACAATTGCACCACAGTGCTGTGCATACGTAGGGAACGACGTGCAGCGGCCATCTCCTCTAAATGTGTCAACAGGATGCTACTCTCACACTGTGTCTCCCAGAAGATTGATAATGAACGATTGGCTCATTAACAGAGACTATTAGCCATGTCCACATGTGCAGTCCCATGAGTGGATAGAACACTCGCTGAATGGACACACTACAATATGAAGACTAATTGCCTTTGAAGACAGAGTCTGTATTTTCTCCTCTAATTCTCCTCGGGCCCACAGGCGGGCCTTAAGTCGGCAATAATTGCTGCAATTTTCAGTGTCATTTACTCATTACCAGAGTGACATGAGCATTCCAGTACTTGTTCTCTCCCCCTATGTCAGGCTGTCGTTTCTCTTTGTTTTAGTCTTGGTCTGGGACCATTGTATCTGGTCCTTTCTCAACTTTAAAGTCCACAAGACACCAAAACAAAATGACTAGTTTGACTTACTTGTCTTGAAGCTCAGTGAGGGACATAAGATATAGTGATGTACAGAAACTCAACCACATCTTGATTTGGGCACCTTTAGAACGTTTTTCAGCACCGTATACTAAATTGTCTGCAAAGGAAATATCAATTCCCTAACACAATTTCAGTCAACGCATCACTTTTATTGCATATATCAACTCTTCTTTTAGCATGTCGCATAACATTTGCATCAATCAAATATCAGTTAAAACATACTGTATTTTTTCACCTAGGTCTCGTTGACTTTTCCAAAGAAACCAAGCTTTTGCTGTGCTTATGCCAAGCTTGCGTGCATCTGACCTTTGACTCAGCTGAACCCCAGGGGTAAGATACTGGAATGGTCCTGATCTCCCGGTGCTGACGAGCAGCACCGGGAGATCTCTCTGCTACAGGCTGCGATTGTGGATAGCTGGTATTACCATAACAACATATGGCCACCAAGCTATACAGTATAGATAGATACAGTGCTGAAATGCATCACTGTGCTCAGCAATATGAGTCCTTTCTTTAAAATGTCTTATTTAAAGAACATGTACAGTATGTGGTTCAATGTGACAGTTTTTGTAATATAAAAGCAATGTAACAGTAGTTGGGAGGCAATGTGAGATTTCCTACTGAGAATTCAAAGTAGCTATCATGATCTTTTGACACAAATTGTATATCACCGTTTTAGATGAAAAAAAACCTTGTTCTTCAGGACTTTTTTTTCCATCTTTGTTTAGTGAAATTCGCTGGGTCTTGCCTTGGGTGGGTTTTCTGTTGGAGTCCGTCTGAAAGGCATCCGAATGCTCCAGCTGAAGTGCAACAGAGAAAAAAAAAAAAAAAAACTATCAGGATCCGATCAGGCCCAAACATAACAAATCTTAAAATAGACATCCCCCCCGCCCCCAAATCCTTGGTCCCAAGACTGTATAGTGTGGAAACAGGACATAGGCTTACATCTCGTTTCCCCCCGTGTGACAGGTATGATAAATAACAAGTCATGTCTTGCCAGTATGAAATCAACTCTTTAGAGAAAATAAGGGCATTTCCCTCCCTTCTTTGCTAGAAATGACAGAGTTAGAAAAGGCTACTCTGATTTTCTGTCCAAATTCCGAGTGAAGGTTTGGACACATGAAAAGATATCTTGCTGCGTGAGTGCAGGAGTGAGACGAGACCTTGTCGTCTTGAAGCCCCCCTGTGGTAATTTATGACGTCCGTTCAGGGCCTGTCATTACCTTTTCACCAATGCTTTCTTCCCTCGTCCATGAAGAGAGACCGTGAGATAATTAATGCATTTGCGAGTCCTCGCACTTCCCTGACACACTTGACTCCATTTAATAAATGATGTCCCATATTTTCCCATTCATTATAATGTCATTAAGACATATTAATTCCCCCTGCTGCTTTAACCTTTTACCCTGCGTTACCACAGTAGCCCTCCCCATGGCTAACCCCAGTTTCTTGTTCTACACCTCTCACATGTCGTATCACTTAAATTACTGGGCCCTCCATGGGCTGTTATGCAATAAGCCTATTTAGAAATAAACGAGGACAACACTCTGTGGCCAACAGGAGCACTCGCACTAAAGCAAGCAATTTTAGACGTTTTACAGCGCGTGAAAGTCAACCTTCAGAGAACGTGTTAAGCACTTTCTGCCTGCAGGTACAAGGAGAGACTTGTTGGAAAGAAAAAAGTCGGCGACAGTCTGTTGACCCAATTTGAAGCCCACACTTTCATGGAGCAGATGTAAAAGATATGTCTTTAAAACACTAAAATGTACAATGTTAAGGTGCCTTTGGCAACACTGGGTCTGGTGGTTATTAAGAACATGCAGATTTGTGATTCATTACCCTGGACGAGGATCAGATCCACGGAAAAAAGTCTCTTAAAGAGCACAATCCGTCTGATTGTACATGCACTAGAGCAGATGTGTTCATCTCCCTGCAGTGACAAATGTCCTTTTGGGATTCTCTTCGGGATTGCCTTCATACAGAACGAAATCATATGCCGCACCTTACACACTCACAGCAGCAAGAGTGTGTGGTAACATCCAAACGGGGGGTTGCTTGAAAAGGGAGAGCTAGAGAACCTGTGTGTGTGTGTGTGTGTGTGTGTGTGTGTGTGTGTGTGTGTGTGTGTGTGTGTGTGTGTGTGTGTGTGTGTGTGTGTGTGTGTGTGTGTGTGTGTGTCTAGTTTATATGCCCAGGACCACCAATGCTTGACTCGTTTAACTGCTCATTTATAACAGGTGGGCAGCATTAAACACTGCAGGTCCAAAGTCTGATCTCCCATTCCCTATTCATGCCTTAATCACAGCCGACTAAAAACCTAAATGTCTCCAGATCAGTGGCCAGGGACCCATTTTGTCTAGCCCCGCTAAACATATTGTGCAGAAGCCCATTTGCTGTAAATTGCTGCTATTAATCGTCAACTCAAACAGACACCTGCATTGTATTTGGGCATAAGAATTCATGGAAAGTTCACCGGGTATTGTTATAAAGCCCTCACTGATAAAGGAGCTGGTGCAGTACATTTAAAAGAAAAAGAAAAAAAGAAGAAGGTTTGACCATGATTCTTCACAATGTGGCGATAAAAAATTAATCACAGATTTTGGATTCTGTGTATAGCCAGAGGCTAAACATTTCCCCAGCTAGTTCAGTCTCTTATCGTATGCATATTTCTTACTTTTGGACTTTTGCAAATCAGAAGAAAAGTTGTAGTCCTTCTCTACCCCATAATCAGAAACACTCTGTACTACAAGGGCTGTATTTACTAGCAAATTAACTCTGACAAGCTAAAATAAATATTAATAAATCCTCTTTTACCTTGATTACGCCATTCACCAGCCGGCCCAATACAAGATCTTACATCTTTTCAATCCCTGTTGTGAGGAAAAGAAACCAGCTCTGGGACACCTTGAATTAGAATCAAGGTAAATTGTTGTCCAACCCACAACTCCTTATGTGTTAGCTATAGTGCAGAATCTCATTTTACACTGTTCTGACACTGCTTCAGCTTCCTCCAAAGGCATGAGTTTTCATCTGCAGTCTATCTGCAGTCTAAATGGACCCTCTGTACGCCTGGCTTGTTGTGTCTTTTGAGATCCCTATTTCACAGTATAACCCATCTTGATACAGCTTGAGGATGAAGATTGTTCTATCTTACCTCACACTTTGTTAGATGTTAATGGTTGAATTAGACTAGGGATGTTCATGTTTAACCGTAACAGGCAATAAGAATTTATAAAACAATATTACCCAAAAAAAAATTTTTTTCATTGTAAACAAAAAATAGGTTATACATTCTATTTCTTAACTGCTGTTCCACTAGCACAAGCTTGCAGTTAGTTTTTTAGCGCGTAAAGTATGTCCTGGTGTTGGGACTCCGTCACCGGTCAGTTAACGGTTAATGATCGGTTAATAAGGCTCAGCTGTCGGTCAGAAGAAAAAACAATCCAAATTAGCATCACTAAATTAGACTCATCATTCTGTTACTTTTCAGAATTTTTGTGTAGTTAGCAATGTTATTTGTCAATTATATGAACTCCCTGCCAAATTGAAAGACCATAAATTTAAACTTTTACATTTTTGGCGCCAAACCTGTTACCCAAATCACTGAAAAAGGAACCTCATAAAATGAGCGTACGGACTCTTTCTGCTCCATTAAGGACTAATTGAAAGTAAATGTGTAGTAACCAGTGAAACGAGTGGGCCCACTTAGCTCCACAAGTAATGGAAATAGTACATTTAAAAGTAAACTAAGTTAGTCAACTTCTTGTTCCCAAGTGTACTGTTAACACACGTGTGGACACTCGTTACACATTAGCTTTTCTAAAATGTTTAAACCGTCTCATTAATAGATACTCATTAAGGTAGAAGGACTGCGTTGTCCTAGAAATGGAATCCATTTTTTTTTCCTTTTACAAGAAATGTTCTTCATGTTTCTTGCATTGCTTTTTACTCAGGCTTTTGAGAAAACGGGACCTCCTGTGACCTAGTTTCAATAGACCTCTTCATGAGACTATGTACACTTCTCTCACATCAAAACACCTCCAGAATGTCTCCACTGAAGGCACAGCCACAGTCTGGTATTTTTATTTTGGCATTCCTAGGATAATTTCAGTTGAAATCTGCACACAATTGCAAGCATAATTTCCAATCTGTCTCTTGCTTACTCAGTAATAATCTCATATGTTGGATACATTTTTTGGATCGCCAAGGTGGCATTTGGATCCCCCTGTTTTTGGCCGTGTTCAGGACATTTCCTTCAGCCAGATTTCAGAGATTGAGCTGTATATTACCCACTATCAGTTAGATAGAGGTGTCTCCCTGCATTTTATGTCTCTCTCTCCATATGGGGATATGATGCAGTATTTGGTCCGGTCCCACTGTATAATTTATCGGAAATAGACTTGTGCCATACATCACCACATGTATTATTCATGGTAACATGTTCCTCGCAAATGACAGTAAATATACTAGTGGGTGTGGAGACTGGTTTGGCAAACTGCCTCACCCTCGCCACCATCACCCCCCTCCCCTCACTCGTTAGATGCTATTCTGTGGCTGTGGCCTGGTAGACAGCTGGACAATCCCTCGATTTGCTGTCACTCAACAGACGCCTCAGTGTTTTTTGCCCAGAGCGCATTAACCTCAGCGTAACTTCTTTTTTCCCTTTCTATTCTTTAGAACAGTGACCGCAGCATCAAACTGCACGGGCTGCACTCTCACATTACAATGGACTCTGGCATGAGCAAGCTGAGGTTCTTTTTGGTATCCAGCACAAAATCTCTGTGCCACATTTGCCATGGATGTTCTGTGTGTGTGTGTGTCTGTGTGTGTGTGTGTGTGTGTGTGTGTGTACGCACATGTGCACATGCTGCATCCAGTTTCAGGGGATTCTTGACAGTATCACGCAGACAATAAAAGACCACCTGTTCCAGTGTGCTAGTCTAATCTGGCCTTGCACAGACTTGACGGTATTTTTATCAGCGTCACGTTCCATCGGGGGCCCCCCCCCATCACTCCATGGCAAAAGCCAGGCCGAGTTGTTAACAGAGCACCCCTGACACACAATGTGACAATTTCCCGCCCAGCCCCTAATCCAGCTGACACGGCCATTGACACTCTTTTAATTGCCCTGTAAGTTTTTGCTTTTTTGAACATGTTGAGGAATAGAAAGCAGTGTTAAATCTGTTCCCGTTCCTCTGCTTGTCTGTCAGGATGGCTGTCACCTTGTTATGATTAATGTATTCCCAGGCATGCACATTTTTATTCTGGGAAAACACACCTTTCTCCAGATGAAAAGCTGCTGTGAAGTCCTATCACGTTTTCTCTTGCCGAGAAGCCCAACATTGCACATGGAAAATACATATTTCAGAAACAACTACTTAAATTCATCTTTCAGGGTGTTGAATCAGCTTGTCTCAGTTTAATTCAGTCTTCTCTCAGGGCACTTTTGGAGTGGAGTTGAAGTGTACCAAATTGAGATATAGATTTTTCTGTCTCTTTGTGCCAGAAATAAGATCACTTGAAGAGTTTGTGAGAGGCGGGTTAGGGATCATATGTGTTAAGTTGGAGATTGAATTATGTCCACCTTTTCCACAGTCAAACATAGTAAAAAACAAATAATACCTAAATGGTATGAAGGAGAAATAGCATTCTACATGATATCTCCTTTGTCATCTTGCATCATATGTTTAGTGACTAAACCAGACTAAACCTTAAATACATACCTTAATGGACATGTAAATCCACTTATTGTAACAAAGGCATACAATAATATATTCAGATGATCTGTGTGTTAAATGATAAATGGTAGTGTTGTGGAAATCATCTTCAAAATGTATGTTTTTCTGATGTTGCCATGCTACAAAATGCTTATTTCTGTATAGCAACAAACAGCCACATTGTTACAGGTAGGTATGATCACAAAATGGAAAGTATTGTATTTGTCCGACCATTTCAGCGGCATTCATTTCACATCCGCTCAGAAAAAAACACCCATTTGAAATGAAGCCCGTATGGAGCAAAACAAGAAACAAAACCTCAGATGGCTTCACCAATCTCATTCTCACTGGGGGTCTTACAGGGGCGGCTAGCTTCTCCTCGCCAAGCCTGCTAGCAGATCAATACCAGGAATCAGGCCATTACGCTCCTTTGAAAGGGCTACGTGCACAATCGATATGTTATTATTTTTCATCTGCTGGCTGTATTTAATACCCTCATTATTATTTCCCCTCACTGAACAGGGAGGAAGCTATTCCCATCCCAACTCGAATCATTTTTTGGGGCTGTTTGGGATTGGTCCTCATTTACATGGTAGTGGAGGTATGTGTAGCAATACGCGCCCTGTTCATATTTATCTGAGTTTTGTTTGGAGTCCTTTAGGATTGCTTGTAGGTTGTTAGCGGTAGTGTTTGGTCTCTTTGGATCTAAGTGAATATTTTCCTTCCTTTTGTGAAAGCATCCTGAAGAACTGGAGGATTATGGGTTGATGGAGCACGCTCTGAAGTGCGTGTATAGTTAGGGTTTTGCATTAGTGGGTTTCTCAATTGCTTTAAGCACCACATCGTGATTGTCCTTGCCTGGTGAAGATGACTGACAGCTATGACCAGAGGTTAACTGAGGAAATGAGACTCAACATAAATGGCCTTTTTAATGTTTTATTTTGTATCATTGGATACTGTTTAATGCCCTCTTAGACTATGTTTGCAATGGCAATATGGAATAATGATATATGGGTTCCATTTTTTTGTTTAATCTTTATGGCAAATCGCAGCAAGATGAAATGTGCATTAACGCTCCTGCAATAAAGCACTTGATGTATGCAAAAGCCGCCACGAACCAGGTGCGATCCGAAGCTCATGCATGACACATGCTGTGTTCAAAATGTATGGAGCAAGCTAACTGCTAATACTCATTTTAATATAAATGAGATCTCTCATAATGACGTGAAGGTTCCCTCAACACAGCGGGAGTTTATCGTGGGGAGTGAGAACGGAAGGGCCCAGTTAGCAAACGACAGTTTGGTAATAAATCATCTGTAATTAAACACTTTGGAAATATACCGACCACAGCAGAGGGTGGGGGTGGGGGGCTGTTAGTCAGTAGGCGGGTGGCATGGTTGCCCATCCTGGTGGTCTGTTCATAAATGCGAAGGAGATGATTGGAGGAGTTTGCTGTTGAATCCTTCTGATCAGGTAGCCTGGAGCTAAGCCTTCGTGTTCATTAATCAGAGGCTCGTTCTGATAGATGTCTCCCGTTTCGCCTATTAAAACACTCTTTTCTATATGTTTAAAATTTGACTGTATTCAAGCCCATGCTTTACCGCGTTTCTCACACCTGGTGAAAGATTAATTGCTCTTGATCAAAGTCGTCAAGCAGAAGCCACACCGGCCTTATGAGACTCAGCAGAGAATGCCTTTCTTTAAATGGGGGTGGAGGGAGCTCCAGGCTCCTATTATCTTGTCTTTCTTGTTCCTGGTGCAGGAAATTTAATTTGTTACCATGCTTTTTACCTTCTCCTGGTTTGGAGAACAAGCCTTCAATGTCAAGCGGCCGTGCGGACGAAAACACGGAGCGCTATCACAAAGTAGCAATTGAAGTGGAGGCCATAGACTGGCTCATTGGGAAGGAGTATAAATCAGAGAGGACAAGTGACAGAGATTAATGCCAGCCAAGCCCACAAAATAACCCTTCCATCCCACACCAGCATCACCCTACAACAACTTCCTGATAAAGCCACCAATGTGACACTACACAAGGTACAATAATAGAAATGCATTACTCAAAAGCCCTTTGAGACATGTAGATAGGTGAACAGTGCCAAAGGAGAGATGTAGAAGACTCCCTGGGCAAAATAATATTTTTATGTCCTTCATAGGACAAATGGTGTTCCTTCTCAGACAGTATGAATGAGTTTAGAGGGTTTATGGCCCCTATCACAGTCGCTCGCCGAGCGGATGTTCATTATGTGGTCATATTTATGATGTCCCTTAGTACAGGCCAATTTCTGTGATATATTTTTAAGTATCTGAGGTAGTAAGGCTTTCGCTGAAATAACGATTGAAAAGCTGTGTTCTTTGAAAGAGACAGCCATGCTGTATAACTTTTGTTCATTTCATCCATTTGTTAAGTCAAGCCTTCGACTTTACTCATGATTTATTTATTGTGGTAAGTATTTAATATTATAGCCCAGATTGTAATCTTGTGGCTTAAAATGCCTAATTATTTTGTTAGATACATTGCTTTTTTTAATCTTTAAAATTTCTTATTGAGTTTTTCTCACTGACTTTATGTACCCATCACTTTTAAGAAACCTGCCTCTAATATTCCTGAAGGTTATTTTCTCTGATTAACATATTTCTCTCTTCTTGTGCTGGATTTAGACAAATGCCCGGAGAAAGCCTGCATAATTGTTTAGCTACTGCCTTGTAAGATTGTACTATGTAGGAAAGGTTCTCTCTCCTCTCTCTAAGTCTTATTGCTTTTGGGGTTTTGCTTCAAAGTCCCCTCAGCTCTGTATATTTTTTTGTATCATTCTATTGAATGTCTCCTGATCGTAATCTGATTTTGCGGCTGATTTATTTTCAGCATTAAGGAGAGGAAGTGAGTGGAAGCTTTTCACTGAGTAGCCTGGCAGCGGGTGCCGCCACTGGGCAGCACACAATCAGCTCGAAAATGAAGTGCCGTGTACTCTCCACATGCTCAATACACACAACTCGTGCACGCACACACACACACACACACACACACACACACACACACACACACAACTCTTCCCCAATGAAATAAGACAATACTGCAATTTGATCCAGCAAACCTCTCCGCTTACCTTCTCTTTCAACTCTCTTCTCTTTTATTTACAGGGGTTTTTGGCCCCCCTGACAATCCAGATCAATCCATTATGTTCTTCCTCTCTTTAATTTGGTGGGCAAATTTAATTTCCAAATGAATACCATGCCGTTTTAATGCAGGCCATAGAAGATAAATGCTTTTGTGCAGTGCGTATTTGATTGCTGACTTTGAAGAAGCAGCTTCTTTGTGTTGAGCGGCTGAGCAACTGACCCAGAAGGCCCGAGCTGCAGTGAGATGTGGGCTATCATAGGGGTGGCTGCTCATACCTTCGAGGCAACTTGTCCTTCTAATTCAGCAGCTTCATCCGACATCATCAGATACCCTTCACAATATCTAGAGATTGTGATTGGAGTAATTTTCATAAAATCAGTTCTATTTTTCATTGATGTCTCAATGCAAATTAAAGCAGCTATTCAGCTAACTGAAATAAAACCATGCCAATCTCTATGTATGGTGAAGGGTATGTGATGATGTGGTATTTTAATTCCAAAGGCCAAGGGAACTTTATCAGGATGCATAGTATTCTGGATACATGAATAACTGGCCTTTAAAAAAAAAGAATCTGCCTGTCTCTATGGGAATTTAACAGAGGGGTGTGTAATTATGCCCCCTGTATTTTAATTAAGTACATTTATTTATTAATGATACAGCATTCATTCACAAAGAAAAGGGGTGTCATTAAAGGTTGAATGTTTCCTCATTTTGTAATTAAGGCGTTAAGATCAATTTCTAAAAGATGTTTTTATCCCTCTTTTTAGTCAACTTAATTAGGGGTTCCTATATTCATGAGCAGCAATTTGGTGTCTTTTGTGCGTCGTGTCCATAAGTGTTGTCAGAAGTGTTAGGATTGTTTTTTTTTGTTCTGTTACTGTAGAGTAGTCCAGTGCATCAAAATGGCAAATAGAGGTCAGGCAGGCAGCCATCCAATCTACAGGATCTCTGGTACAAAACTAGTGTCAGTAAAATACCAAACCTCCAAACAAGATTGGGAATGCTAAATTGTAAGCTCTGTATTGTATTTGAATTTGGGGTATTCCAATGTTTGAGCTTCTGATGTACACTTTATTTTTATCACTTATCAAACAGAAGATGTAGCAATATCCCTGACAACCTCACCTTGGTCATTTGTATTTGAATTATGTTTCAGATGTGTTATGTTCACATTTCTAAAATAAATTGTCAATGATCATAAAAGTAGACAGGATTTTATTTTCTCTTTGAATGAGCTGGGCTCGTTGCCAGAGAGATTAATTCATCTTGTTTGATGAACTGCAATTGTTGATAGAGCTGAGAGTGAAAATGGTTTAAAAAATCTCCAAGGTGTAACTTTCTAAGAGTGTTCTAACAAAGCGAGGCGAACAGAGACATGTGGGAGGCCCAGCACGCTCTGATCGTGTCGGCGTCGGCAGGATTGTGAAAAGGCATTAATTGGGGAGCATCAGGTTATCAGGCTGAGGAAAATATCTCCACAGAAGTAATCAAACCTTGATGAATTAAAGGAATGTGCTAAGCCCTGGTGTCCGACGGTGATAGAACTGACCCTCAAAGCTTAGCTGATAGCTTTATTCTGATAAAGAATTAAACAAAAAAACAACACAAATCCAGGCTTTATCAGCATCAGCATACATTAAGCATCATTGAAAGAGAGTAAAAATGCAGATGGTGCCAAAAATGGAACAAGAAACTGGAGTGGAATGAAAATGTAATCACTCAAACACTCGAAAGGTTTTGGAGAGGATGCTTGTGTAGCCCACATGCTGATCTTCTTTGGTAAATTAAGGTTTTAAACATCTTTGTGGTTGATTTGATGGCTTGATTGACTCGATGAAAACATTACAATCTTAGATAATGGGAATCGACAAGATTTTTTGGCAAATGCATCCCACTAGTGAAGAAAAGGCTAGCATCTAATTTGTCTTTGTGCTGATGCTGATTGATGCACAGTTAAATTGAATCACTTTGTTGGATTTATACAGCTGGCTTGATAGACATTCTAATCTAAAGTAAATTGAAATTTGCAGTAATGAGTGGAAAGTTTTTTTCGTGTTTACATCTGCCTCCTTTCGGCCAGTTTGCCTGCACTGTGGTACATGTCACTGAGCACTCTACTGTTGGGATAGCCATGTGCGTCCTCTGTGGTCCCAAACATGTACCCTCTTTTTAAACATATATTTCTATTTTATTTTAATTGGTATTGGCCGGTTTCTCTGCACTACAGGTCTGATTTCTGCTTACTCCACTATTGGCCTAGCAGGTGTTAATTCAGCTGCATACTCTCTGCAATTTTACTGACGCCACCAGATGCATATTTCTACTAGCATCAGGCCGACAGGATAGCATTATTAACTAAAGTGATGATTTAGGAGCTTCTCTCTCGTGTCTTTTACAAGTATAGTTTGTTCTCTACATCCTCGAACTCGCCGTTTCCTTGTAAAAATATTCCCTAACAATAGACATTGTTTTTTTCCTGATCGTGTACATGCTTATCTAACTAAATGATTAATATGTATTTCGAGAACCAAGGAGATGTAATCATTAGATCGTGATACTAGTTAGCGCTAGCTACTAAGGTTAGCTTGCTGTCATTGACATGAACAGTCAACGACAACAGCTAGGTTAGCATTATTGTTCAGGAGATATATAAAACTCA
Organism: Etheostoma cragini; assembly: GCF_013103735.1. Classification (NCBI taxonomy): domain Eukaryota; kingdom Metazoa; phylum Chordata; class Actinopteri; order Perciformes; family Percidae; genus Etheostoma; species Etheostoma cragini. The sequence continues at coordinate 14,890,132 of NC_048425.1, read as the reverse complement.
ACATGTCACAAAACAAAGTCTATATCTCGCAAAAGTGCAAATGCCTGAAGAAAACAAAACATCCCAGACTGTTTATCCCGGTGGTCTTCAAACCTTTACACATCAAGGACCCCTAAACTGACAGAAACTAGACCATGGACCCCCACTTGATTAGATTTTGTCCAAGGGTCCCCATCTAATAGGATTTTTTCTTTTAGATGTTATTTTACAGGAAGTTTATAAATGAATCTATGAAACAATCTGTTAATTATGGATGGATTATAGTGAACATGTACTTTTTGCTGGGGGACCCCCTGGAACCACCTCCCGGGTCCCTGGGGGTCCCTGGACCACACTTTGAGAAGCATTATTAGACCACTAACGTTACTGACCTCAGTCAAGATTCCCTCAGAATCAGCTGACCTGCATCGCGCTCTCTCTCTCTCTCTCTCTCTCTCTCTCTCTCTCTCTCTCTCTCTCTCTCTCTCTCTCTCTCTCTCTCTCTCTCTCTCTCTCTCTCTCTCTGTAACTATCTCCCAGTGTCTCTCTGCTGATGAATTGAAGGCATTAACAGTTCAGTGGGGACTGATATTGTTTTTGATTCTATGCTATCTTAATGGGAAAGAAGAGAGAACTTTGATGTTAGATAGTTCTTGGATTTCATTCATTCACTCTAGTTAGACTATTGTTCACCACATCCATCTAAAATCTCCCTTTACCTTAACCTCAAGTAAACGTAGCTAAAGTTAAGCAAGTGAAAGTCATTAAGAACAACTGACTATTTCAACGAAGATGGCTATTGCTGCTGGCGAACAGCGGTCTTTGGAGTCGGCTTTGGCCGCGACTCTGGAAGAATTGGAGTTAAGCTCTGAAGTCATTCTTTCAAAAGGAAGTTGTGTTGGGAGTTTAATCCATCAGCCAGTGTTGCTCGGGTTGGTTGTAGAACTAGCCTAGTGCACACAGAGGGAACTTGAAAGACAACTGTTTATCCCGCCCCTTGGATTGAGCCCTGCCAATGGGGAGTTCCCAGACCCAACATCTGGATATGGGTCTGGCTTTTCAAGCTAATCAAGTTGCTACAGTTGCATTAAGAGTGAGACATTGGCAAAACGTTTGATTTCTCTGGTTTACTGCTTTGTTTTAATGCCGCCAGGTGCTCTCTCTCTTCAGGCATTCTCTACCTCGCTTGTCCACATACTGTGCACTTTGGCGCTCGTTGAGCCTCCGTCTCTGCCTTTTCCACCAGCTGACAGTTCCTAAAATATAAATAAAACATTATATTATTATTTGGGAGAGCTTAGAAACATTTTGGGGTAGCTTCAGTACCCCTAAAATAGGCCTAACGATGTCCCTGGTTGCACATATTCAATTATTCAGTCAATCCTTTGTTGTAGTTGTCCTCAAGTACACACTTCTAGTTGCACAACCCCGAAATTCCAACCCATATCTCTTTTTGCATCTTTAATGAGGAAACCCTGGGATTTGCATATTGTTTTTCTTCTTTCCTTTTTTTATGTGGCAACACTTACACCAGAAAATGTCGAAAGTATGTCTTGATATCAGCCTCATCTTCTCACTACACGTGTCTGAACGTGAAGAAAGGAAGAGAAGGACATCAGGCAGCCACAATCATTGCTTTTAATCTAATGTCTCCATCCAATCTACCTAGCGGGAGTGCCACAAACACTTGAGGCAGCATATCATTTAAAAACAAAATACTATAATTTAATTTCAAGCTCTTGCGGGGAGACGATGTGCCAATACATATGCTCACTAACTATGTCAGATCTTGTCATGTTTACATTTTGTTTTTTTCTGGATTGGAACTGGGATGTGAAGCTTCTTCCTTTTCTTATAAAGGGCTGGAAAAGGTTGGAGGGAGGAGGTGAATGGAGAGGAGAAGGGAGGGAGGAAGTGAAGGAGTTAGCGAGCGAGTGGGTGCTGGTGTTCTTGCTGCGCCGAGCTGATATCATTAAGGACTCTCCATGCGTTCTGCCTTTACTCAGCTCAAAGGGCATGTTAGCCCCAGGTTGATCAGCTCGCTATTGTGTGGCGCTGGCTGAGAAAAGGCTGCGCAAGTGGCTCTGAACGGCCGAGGAGGAGGAGGAGGGTGCGAGGGGGGACACGGCACAGGCTGTGTATCCCATTTACCAGCAGGGAGGGGGGTACACAAACAATTCAGCCTGCTTTCCTACACATGTGCATGCAAACCCTTTTCCTGCACTGCCTCATTCACAATTTTCTGCTCTGTCTCACACTCTCCCTTGCAGTTTAACACTCAGTATATTTCTGTCACCCACTCAATATCTTTCTTTCTCACTCCCCCTGTTTTCTTTCTACCTCCTCTTCCACTGTTTACCTCTTCTGAACAACCCAGCTTTTTGCCTTCCATTTTACTGTGCTGTCTCCATGTCTCTTGTGCCGTGTCTTCGTCCCCTGATTAGATTTGGCCCATGCGCTGTCTCATTTTGCCCCGTCTGTGGCGGCCCGCTGCTGTGGCTCGCCGAGTATCCTGGGAAGGCTCTTCGTCTGTGTCGCGGCATCCATAACTACGTTAGCCGTGCTTAGGATGTCACCGATGGTTTGTCTTACAGACGTGCGTCCACCAGGGACCACTCCCAGACCCATAACAGTCTAATAACAACAACAACAACATAACTGCACACACAATTAGTACTATGTACGCATGCACCCACAGAGATGGTAGTCTGGGTTTTTTATTTCTTATTTTTTAAATGTGTGTCTAGAATGTGTGTGTTTCAGTAAGTATAGATAATGACAACTGTGCGTCGCTAATAACAAAAGAGTGGACTATTCTTGAGAGAGAAGAACAAAAAAAAGGTAATCTTTGTTAGATTTCTAATCCACAGGTATTGACAAATGTCAATGTCACATGTAGAAAGTGAAGTAGAAAATGAATAATATAGCATACATCAGTTTGTAGCGTTTAAAGCCCATTGTGTTTTATATATCTTTAGATTTGAACTGCAGAAAATAATTACTTTCATTATCTTTCATATTCTTTATATGAGTCACTCATGAAAGATCAGAAATTTTGTGAAAAATGCACACCACAATTTCCTTAAGCCCCAAAGTAAAAGTCTACAGACTACTGCTCCTTTTCTTTTGTCTGACTACTGTAGCACTCCAAACTTAAATATATTCACATTACTTAATAAATACAAAAAAGCTAAATCTTAAACCCAGAAACTGCGATATGTGAATGTTTGGCATTTGTCTTGGTAAATAACTTTTAAAGCAATTTACACATTTTCAAAACGGTGTCACTCAGTTCAATTCATGGTCAATCGTTTAATTGACTTATCAGTTCACCAGACGTGTTGAGGCTGTTACGAGGTTTGTGTTTAGCTCAGTGTGAGTGAGAGTGTGGTGGAATTAGCAGAAACCTGTTCTGTCTGCTATTCGGTCTTGAGATTGCGTCAGTAATTAAAGCACCACCTGAGGTAACAGCGTGCTGATTTGATGAGGGTTGCCAAAGATGGAGAGAATGGGCTTGATACAGCAAAAAAGGCCATTATATCACCAGCTTATTGCACTATTGTGCATTCCTCCTATGGGAGCTGGGCTTGTGTTTTTTCCCCTTTATCACACACTATCTCAACCTTCCCTTTCTCTCGCATGCTTGTTCGCTCTCTCTCTTTCTGTTCCCCTTACAACCTCGACTCCAGCAATAGAGCCTGTCAGCGCTTTTTACACTCTTTCCTTAGTTGTCCCTTTGTTTTCTCTCACTTACTGCACTTGCAATGTCTTTTCCTTTTCTATAGCACAGCTGAAATGTGTATGGAACCTCACAACAGTTCGCTGGAGCTAATTTATGTCTTTTTAGTTTTGGCAGGATTACAGTGTAAGGAAAGTGTTGTGTTTTTGTTATTGTTCTTGTCTTGTTTAACAACTATATCCTACATTTTAATGAAAGGATGACAAAACCCCCAAATTTTTGATCTTCCTTGATTCATTTGGTCCCATGTGAGTTTGATAAAATATTTATCACAATCCTACTGTAGCCATCAATATATATTTGTAGACGTAATGACCATTTCAGCTCACTGCTTCTCTCACTATTCACCTTCCAAACTTACTACCCTCCATCCTGCCCTCGCGGCAGTCTATTTACTGTCCTCCTTTCCTGATTCTCCATCACTTTTTTTATCCACTGGATATCTTTTCCTCTCTTTCTGCCTTTAACTCTCCTCCCTGCTCTTTCACTCCCCCTCTAATGTCAACTAAACCTCTGCCAGACCCATCATTTCAGCATCCCCCTTCTCACCTCCCTGTCTTGCTTTCCATTTCATGCCATCTAGTTTTGTCTTTCTCTTCTTGTGTCCCTCTCTATGTCCAGTTTCCTCTGTCAACTCTTCCTCTATCTCTCTCTCTCTCTCTCTTACTCCCTCTCTCTGCCTGGCTCTCTCCTTCTATCTGTGGTGGTGTGTATGTCCTGGCTCTGGCTTCTGTGGATATTAAGCTGTAACAGGCAATGCGCTGCGTTGGTCTCTGATGTATGTGTGACCTGCTTTCCGCCAGACCCAATCTCCAGCAGCCTGCCTGCCTGCCTGCCTGCTTGCCTTTTCTGGGTTAGCCCCTGCCAAGAGTAGCACTAGTCTTCGCCTGCATCCTGCAGACAGCCTCATGGTGTCGGTGGGAATAACCCTGAACTGACGGTGTTGCAATACAGCGTTTACTTTACGTAAAAGCAAGGACAAACCCATGTGTACATTTGTAAATAGTTATTTGTGCTCTAAAATTCGAACAGTGTGTGAAACAAATTTTATTTGCTGTAAAATAATACAGTTGATTATGGAGTAGAGCAAATGATTTGCTTATCAGGAGAGCAAAAGCACATACAAATGCTTATCATTGCTCTTTGAAGTACTTTTTTCTTCATTCTCTAATTGTTCCTTGGTCTCTCACCCCCTCCCTCGCTTTGTTATATATCCTCTTTTATGTGCAACAAAAGGGAAAAAGTCTCTTTTCCTGTCCCCAGCACTTTTTGTTGTTGCTGACATGCATCTGTTCAAATTAGAAGCCTCTATGCAGTCCTCATAGCACAGAATTTGTGAGAGCCAAGCTGGTGCTAGGAGGGTATGCACAAAACCATGTTCCCATGCACCCAGGCTATGCAGTTGGTTCATTATTTTGGGCTGAATACATCACTGCCTCTAGCATATCTACACATATAAAAGGTTCTTCTCCTCAGGATGATCTGCTCTTGCTTGCTCAAAGCAAGATGAGCTTTAGCATGTTTTGTGACCTACTCATACCTTTTAACAGTAGGGGGCACACTACGAGGACACCCTACAGCTACCCTTGCCGAGGGTTATCTGCTGTACCATGAATCCCATGGGATCTTTATCCTCTTTCTCTCTGTTAGGATGGCTAGAACTTGCCCATGATTTAACCTCACTGTTGTTCCTCCTGCGTCCCACCCTGCCCGCATTGTTGTTCTACAGAAAACAACGCATTCTCCTAAGGCGATGCACAGCTTTGTTGATCAATGAGGCACACAGGACTTTTCAGAAGAGGAATAAACTCAAACGCATGCTGTGTTGGGAATTGGGGACAGTGTTTCATTATTTTTGGTGGGTATTATAGAAGCTTATAGAGTATATACTATCTGAAAGTCACATATGCTAAACAGTGACCGTGCACCACTATGGTAAATCTGCCCTTGTGAATCTTGGGAAGCAGAAGTTGTAGTGAATAGTGAATGACCCAGACGAGTGCAGATGATGTTCCAGCAGCTTAATTTGGTTCCCTGTAATCTTGGAATGTATAATGCAGGGACCGTTTTGAGCTGTGCTCTCCAGTAACTCAGCACTGACAGATCCAGCTGTCCCTTTCTCTAACCCCACCCCCTGTAGGTGTCAACAGGCACCCGTTTTGTATGCCGCCATCCTTCATCACCAGCCAATGAAGACCATGAAGACCTCTGACTGCAACACGTTTTTTTTACTGTAATCCAGCAACCAGCTGCCTACTAAAGGCAAATGAAGATAAAACAAAGTGGGAGAGCCAGGGGTGGAAACACATTGGCCCTGTGGTCTCCATTCCAGCCAATGCATATGTTCCACCTACTGCTTTAAATTCACATTTGATCCATATGAAACAAACGCACATCTCCTGTGAAGAGGAGGATAGCTCCTGACTGTTGCAGGTTACAGCAATTATGATTACATATGGCTTCCCAATGGTGCTTGAACACGATACATTTTTGGTTTTTGCCATTGTAGTCTGTGGAGTAAGGTCTGGCTACACCACAGATCCATTCTTTGATTAGACCGGGTCAACCCCACCCACTCTGCCGGCGATTTGTTTTCGCCCTGCAGCTCGGTCTGGAAACCTGCACGCGTAATTCACAATTTTGCTAATAACAAACTGGCTCATCTACCTGATGCGCTACTGGCGAGTTTAACATGATGACGATAGAGAAGCGACAAAAAAGCTTTTTGTTTACATTCAACGTAGCGGACACCGAACGCCAACAAAGCGCAGCAAACCTGTTGACGCCGGTAGTTTTACCACGGTAATGCCATGGTTAAATGTAATTTGCGCTTACCAGTGTATTGTCGTGTGCACTTCGTCCCCTAATCCCCTAAATCTTCTTCAAAACGTTTTTAGCGTGTTGCTTTTTAACCCAAAATGTGTTGTTTCCTGTAGCAAAGTGTATTGATTGACATTAATACACAGAGAGCGGAAGGTGAGGGATAGAGGGATTTATTCTGGTACTGTACTTCTGTCCATCCAGACTATTATCATTATATGGATGTTAACATCTTGTTTTGTTCAGTTTCATTTAAGAACTGTAACAATTTACAGTTTTCAGGTTGAATTTTTCTTTGACCATCAATGCATTATTTTGTCAGGAACAGTGTCCATCGTGGGACTGAAACTGACAGCCTCCATGCATCTTAAGCTCCTGGCATCTTGCCAATCCTGCAATCAGCACCTGCATCTGGCAGTCACAACACGCCTCTGCTATGTTTTTCATATGACAGTTGTGACTCATTGCTCCAGTGACCTCTCTCCCTGGGGGGTAGCTAACATGATCTGTTCATCCCAACGCAGTCCTTATGGATCTCTCGCCAACTTCCTCAGCGGCTCAGGTGGGTGGTGGGAATGAGACGGGGTGGTCCTGACGGACACTCCTGAGGGCCTTGCCTGGATGGAGGAGTGCTGAGCTGCCTCATAACAAACCCAGAGCGCTGTGGATGAGATGGAAGCAACACGCCAGTGTTATTTACGGTGTACAGGAAGATCATCACGGCCGCTTCAATCTTAGCCTGATGGATGTCTCTAAGTGCCTCCTCTCTTGATCTTTAATAGTACCTTGCAATCAATGGAATACCTGACCCCACTGCCCCCCTCAACTTAATCCTCCTGCCATCTTATTTTCTTTAAAGAGGGGTCCACGTGGATTGAGTTTTAAAAGGAGGTAATTAAACCAGTGGCAGCTGAGGACTTATTATGCCGGTGAAAGAAGATCTGCCTATACGTTGGCCCGCTGATCGTTCACAAGTTATCTTTAATCCCCCATAACATTAAAGGCTGGCCATTCATCAAGTCACAGGGCAGCTTTGTGCATTGAATGGCTTCTGTCGCTGCCTTTTTTTCTGGAACATAATTGAAAAATGTTCCCTCGGTTTCAGCAACACTTTCCAGACCACTTCACCCCAAATCAAAAACAAACTGCTATAGATAAATTAAGGCAACATCTCAGGACACAGTAAATTAACTATTGCTTCAGGGCCCTACTATAAATTCTTTCCTTTGCCCTTACAAAATAAAATTGTTTGTATGAAAGCACATTGTTTTTTGGTGAGTTGAAGGGCCAGTAGACACATTTATCCAACTTATCGTAATTATAATTTTGTAATTAAAACAGCGGTCAAGTTGGAAGATCATGCAGAGTTTGCTGCTGTTAAGCAGTATTTCTTCTGGCACACAATCATAGTTGAACTGCCAACAGCCACTAAAAGGATGTTTTCATGCTTTAAATTAGAATATTCATAAGCTGTGCAAATGGGTGGGACTGAAGAGTATTGTGCTCTCTAATATGAGGATAAAGGGCATCAATAATTTCTGTGTTTTGCTGTGAAGCTTAAACAAAACAGCAAACAGTGTACGATAATTATTGGAATAGTTTCTTTGGAGACCTAGATGAATAAGAAGTGCCAGCTTTGGCCCTTAGTGGGTTTTTTTATATTCTCAGTCAGTAGCTATGTTTTCAAATACGTCTTCCAGCTTTTGTTCATTGAACATACTTTTTAATGTTTGGTGTTTTATCTCCCATTAAGCATGCAGAACAGTGTCACCATTATCACTGCTTATTCACATGAGAATGCTAATGTGGGAGACAGATCTGGTTCAGGCGAGGTCTGATAGAGCATGACTAACCCGAAGCCATATCTCCAGTCAGATGGGGATTGGAACTAGGGAGCTCTGCCATGTTCCCTTTTGTAGTGAGTAACAAATGTTTTTTCTGCTGCTGATGTGGTAAAAGCTTTTCCTCCTTTGTCACCTTCGCTCTCGGTTGAGCCCTGGCATCCCAGTGCTCCATCACGATACAGTTTGGCCTGGGAACCGGTGACCCATGTTATTGGTTGGCAGGGCTCCTTCTCTCAAATAGGGGTGGGCTCTTTTCCAGCCTTCTCATCTAATCCGGCAGCCTCTTCTGTGTTTATCAGTGACTCATGATATAACAGACCCACAGGTATCGGCAAACTGTAAGTGTTGTTGAAGAGAGAGCTTGATGTATTGTGAAAGCTGCCTCTTCCTCTCTGTTTTTTTTTTTTTTTGTATTCTCACAACTTGCCAAAAAGTTTTAGACAACATGCTCTTTCACTCTTCATCATAGTGGAGTTGGGCCCAAGAGGAGGGGAGAGAGAGACTGAACGAGAAAGAGAGACAGAGTGTAAGTGAGAGAAGTTTGGCGGCTGAACAACCATGAAATACAGCCCTCCAACGGTTATTGCTGCAGTAAAGGCAGATACATAAAATACAAAACAGAGACTGGCGTGTCTATTTATGGACCAGATTATCGGTGCATTAATCAGGCCTGCTATTTGGCACACGCTGTAGCAATCCCCTGAAGCCCGGGTTACCAAAGTCTGAGGCTGCTTTATGAGCTGCATCAGATCGATGGGTGATTCACTCACACACCGACAACATTCACACCACTTCTCTGAAACCACAAAACTAACAACGCTGCTGATATGATGTAGGCAAGCAGATACACCTTTTTAGTTAAGGAAAATTCTGGTTTACTCTTACTCGGGTTTTCTTTTTGCAGTTTTGTCCATCTTCTCTGTCTGTTATGACACTATACTCACTACAGTAAATCTGAAAACGCATGTCAGGAGCGTCTTAGTGAGGGAAATAGTGTTGCTTTAAATGTGCAATATGAAATTAAGTAGATTTTTATGTGCAACTAGTTTATTATATATATATTAGTATTGGTGCCTGAATATACAGTTTGACAACGTTTAAAACAATACTGTAGCCACTTGGTAGTCCAAAAAGTGCACATGGTTTAGTTTATTCCTGCAGTTGAATCAGAACACACTGTAAAACATCCAGACACAAACAGCTGAAACACACTCTCTGTTGTCTGGATTTGACTTACACCCAGGACATAATAAACCTAATCAACTTGAAATAATCTTCTATGATGCTCTCTCTCTCTCTCTCTCTCTCTCTC
>NC_048425.1:14864862-14880338 GCF_013103735.1 Etheostoma cragini | reverse complement strand
ATATATATATATGCATCCGAAATGTTGGTAATAAACCCTCTTTTCACAAGAAACCCATGTGCGTTCCCAACTATGACAAGTAGGTCAAAGTGGAAGCAGGAGGCTGGTCTGTAAATTGGGATAGATAATATTTTGGGTAATAATTAAATCTTTTGCTTTTGTTTTATTCTCCAAATAAGTTTAATAGCTCATGATTTTTTGCCTTCAGAAATGCACTTGGTGTGTACAAATTTACTCTAACTATGATAGCAATTATGGAATTAAGACCCGGGCTGTAATAAACCAACTTAAATTCAAAAGGTTTGTTGCCAATAATAAGAGGTGCTAAGAGTTAATGGGCCTTAAGAATTGAAGGGGTTAATTTCCTTCCCAAACCAGCTCTGAGGCCTTCTCCATTATGTGCTATTGTTTAGGCTGTGTCAGTCTCCTCTGTCTCTCCTTTTCTGCTCTCTCCCAGCCTCTATAATATTATCTCTCTCAGTGAGGCTTTAGGCTCTATCTCTACTAATTAGAATTTAATGGACCAAAAGTGATTGGTGTACTTCCAGAAATAAAGTGGGCTATTCATATGTAAAGCAAACAAACAGTACTTGGTATAGAAGTATTGTTTGGGTGCATCTCTTGCCAGAGTCACAATGACGCAGTGACTTGGGATTATACTAGGCTAAGAAGCATATTTAAATGCATGAGTTTTTTTCTGTTCTTTTATCACACTTATTAGGAGCAAACACATCTCTGCAATTGAATGTCTTGTAATTTTTCTTCAACATATATTTTACTGCCTGCCGTGTTTCCTTGACTTAACACATTTTTTTTGTGGTATTGCCCCTGAGTGGGTGCCCATTCCATAGACCCTGAGTAATCATCATTATAACATGATAAGAACCGTACCCTGAATGCTCCCTGTGGAATTAAGCATTAGAGACATTTGTTCTTTTGGTATGCCCACACAGTGGTCTCACTGTCTCACACACTCATTAACACTGTCTCTCTCAGTCTCATTTTTATTTTCTCTCCTCTTTTCTCTCTCTGCAGTTTGTCTAATTTTCTCCACGTGACCCTCGCACTGCTTCCAGCCTCAGTAACGTTCCTTCACTGATTCCCTTTCCTTGTTTCCCATAGTAGCATAACGGATTGCTCTAATTTGTGTACTTTAAAGGGCCAATTCCTAGAAGGTACTAGGGCTCGATAAGGAAATTGAAATGAATGACGGCAGCCTTATCAAAACGCTCTCCCTCCCTTCCACTCGTCCCTGGGCAAGTGAGAGGTTTCATTGCTTTAGAAGAACACCATTGCAGCGAGAATATAAATGCTAATCTAAATGCCTTGACGCTATTGAAGGGCCCCTCTTTATATAATCAATAATCATATGCAGACATGGGGCAGAGAGAATTACTACAGGGAATTGATACACACAAGGTTGTTTACATGTTGCTATAAAGGCGGTGCACACACAGGGAATGGAGAACAAGACTGCTTACACACTGGGGCGCCAAAATATGTGCATGAACACAATTTTGTAAAAGGGTTTGCGGAAAATATAGATTGTCACTGGCTTTAATTCAACCATTAACAAGATACAGCTGGGTTGTCCTCAGAGAGTAAATGATGCTGTCCAATTTCCCATTAGCTTGAGTACATGAAGCACACATACTGTAAAGTGTCATGTATATGATGCATAGGCATTCTGTTATTCTCTACACTGCAAAAAAGGCCCCGTTTACGAAAATGATCCCGCTTATTTAGATATATAGTTTAATACTGAAGGCTGTACCTCATCCGAAGGGTGGCACAGCGGTGTAGTGGTTAGCACTGTCGCTTTACAAGAAGATGTTGAATCTAAACTTGCTGGCCAGATGGGGCCTTTCTGTTTGGAGTTTGCATTCCCCCCCCCGTGTCTGTGTGAATTGTCATAGTCCAACAACATGCCGCTTGGGTTAATTGGCAACTCTAAATTGCCGCTAGGTGTGAAAGAGAGCATTAATGGTTGTGTGCCTCTAAGCGTGAGCCTTGTGATTCCCTGACGACTCTGCCTTGCGCCCTATATCAGCTGGGATTGGCTCCAATCCCCTTTGGCCCTTCAAAGATTATCCGTGTATACTGTAGCTGATGGATGGATGGATGGATGGATTGATGTACTAGACTGCCCTAATTAAACTAAAGAAGACATTTGCAGTGTTTTCTCAATCAGTTTGGTCTGATACTTGAAATCCATCTTGTTTTCTCTTAATGAGTGTTGGGATATTAGTATGACAACCATGTTATCTCAGACATATTTTATCAACAGTTGAAAATTAAAAATAGAATAGATCAGTAGATAGATCACCTCGGAACAAATGTAATAACCTAATGCAAATGATGCTTGACAAAAATAATTCATCCTCGTTGTGAAAAGACAAGATTTGATCATCTCAAAAAGAAGATGTGACTTTCTTAAATTCCCCTTTTTGCAGTGATTGTGTAGCTATTTTAATCGCCGTAGCCAAATAATCAAGTAAGCCCTTAATGTTTTGCAAAGCCATTGTCTTGGCATATAGGTCTCGGCACACATCTCTGTACAGCAGTGTCTAGTGAGATGCAACGGCATGTTTTGACGCCCCAGCCCGGCTCAGCACAGCCCAGTGCCCAGTAATCACTCTGCTATTGGAGGGCTGGCATCAGCGGCTGCACCCTCCTCACCCCCACCCACAGCCCAAACAACAGTCAGAGAGCTTTTGACAAATTGGAGCGAGTTAGCCACTCCTCAGTTCATTGCACAGCCCTTAACGCTAGCGAAACAACAACGAAATATAAAGGCACCTAAAAGAAAAAGAGAGCATAGTCAGTTTCTTTCTTTACTGGCTGTCTCCTCTCCCCCCTCTTTTTTTCTTTCACTCTCTTGTTCTTGATCCCCCTAACCCTCAACTTTCATGTCTTTACTCTACCACACACACACACACACACACACACAAACACACACACAAGTATTGTCTTCAGAAGAGGTGTTTGCGCTACATCCCGACTCTCCTTCTCTCTGTGTCATGCTCAGAAATCAATCAGGGGTTGAGCTCACACCTTTTTAACGAGCTCTTCTCAGAGTTACGCCTCAGCCATGTGCTCGGGGCAGCCTCAGCCAAAGGTACAAACGCCCGGGAAACACAGCGCAGGGCCAGGGGAGACGTGCGTCGAAGAAAGACAGCAGATTGGAGAAATGAGGAGGCAAGCTGAAGTCTGATGGATATGGAAACGGAGAGAGTTTGTTGAGGCAGAACACAAGAAAAGAGGGATGGAGACAGATGGAAAAGAGGGAAACAGGGGTGAGGGCATTAGTCAAGGTGCTGGGCCTCCCGCCTCCTTCCCGCAGCACACAGGTGTGTGGTTCACCAGCCCCTCATTAGCTATGCACCTGGGCCTTAATGGTGAAAGGTGTCAAGATGGACTGAGGCAGCATGGGCACAGATAACACCTTCACCCATTTAAAAGACAAATACATTCCCAGACTTGTCCTCATGCAGAACCAAAACGAAAACCCATCATGCAATGGGAAGTGCATCAAGCAGCCATTTTGTTTTAAAAATGCCCCCCACCAAAAGAAAATCAGGAGCGCTGCTTCTCTTACCCGGGGTTTATTTCCTTGTAATTCGTTTTATCGTTGTTGTTCTGCACCTCAGCCCAGCTGTTCTCATCGAGACTGGCAATTAATGTAATTTATTCTTTTGTGAGTTTAATGGCCTTAGGTGAGACCGAGACACAACAACAGCAGAATGAAAAATGCTGGCTGTTTGACAAAGGTTTTTTTTCCAGGCTGGGGCTGAGGCCTGCGCAGGAGTTTCTTTGACAAATACCGAGCCCTGGGAGCCACCGTCTCCCAGTTGGAAAGGAATTCTCTAGTAAACAGGCACCAGCCTTGTTCTTCCACCAACATAAAATAGGATTTTAAGGTGAAACACAGGTAACACTTGAGACAGAAGAGTATAGGTCTGCTGTTATCTTCCGCTTGGCCCTCCCATCTTCCTCTCCATTTTATTCTCTTCTTGCTTGCTTCCTTGTGTCTTTCATTTTTATTTTTATCCGTGGATGAGTGACTGAAGCTGTCAACGTTAAGACCGGGCTTAAAACTTTGACAGACAAAGAAAATCACACTCTTTATACTCCATTATTCCTTTAACCGTTTCTTACCTGGCCCCCTCTATCTGAAGATTTTTGATTCCACAATTGTGTGCTTTATAAGCAGTGTAACGTCAGGCGTCAACTGAATAAAATTGCTATTGACACCATGTGGTATAAGTAAACTGTATAATTGTTAACAGTGTGTGGCTACTCCTTGTCATGTGACTATCAAATCACTGTCACACTCTTCAAAGCTGTTGTGTCACCATAATTGCCTGAACGATCGTAGCACTGTCACCCTGAAAGAGACCTGTCCTATCACCAATGAAATGCATCGTGGGATGAAAGTGATTGCTCTGAATTGTAAGTGATTAGAGTTTGTCTAGACGTCTCGGGAGTGATTGGATTGATTCCATGCCAGGGAGTAGGTCGGACACAGGCACAGAATCACTTTTAACTCTTTGTTCTGTGGATTTGATACCACTGAGATTGTGTTTTTGTATAGACTTCTTCCTGCATACTTTCTCTCGTGATAGTTCTACTGAGACTTCAAAAAGTTATAGAAGCACACAGAATATGTGACGCGTGGCTGTGGAGGTTTTGGAGCCATTTAAGGGGACCTTTGACAGAGTTAAGTCCTGAGTAACCATAATGAAATAATGAGTTACTGTAGCATTAGACCAGGGCTGCTCAATGTTTTTTAGGCCAAGGACCCCTAACCTAAAAGAGACAAGCAGGAACCCCCTACTATATTTATGTTTTATAAAATTGATTTGCGTAATAAACTAGGCTTACAATAATGTGTGGGGCGGTCTGAAGCCTGTACACATACATTTGTGTGATGCCCTACAGAGCCTAAAATTGACACCCGACCACCTGCCAAATGCGGGTGAATTTTGCAATAGGCGGATAACACTATCAATCTTCCTGCCACATTGGCAGGTAGCCAGTGAGAACTGGGTGATTCAGACTCATTGGAAGTGGAACTGGAAGACATTGATTGACAGCTGGGGCCCTCTATCGCATTTTCATTACTCTCAACCATCCAGCAGTCCCACGTGCAGCCATTCACCAAGTGCGGGAGTGAGAACAGGTCAAATGTGTTTCCTTGTTTCAGATATGAAGACGAGACTTGTGTGACTCGAACATCTCACCAACTTACCAACAAACATTTCAGACCGTCCTGCCAACCTGTAAACAATTTATCATCAATGTACGCTGTAACGTTTTTTCACTATAAAGTCGCTGAAAGTTGCTGCTGTTTCAATCCTGTCGGCTCACTGCAGCGGGTGGGGCTGCTGCTCCGCTCCCCCCGCAACTGACGCACGGACACAAACATAAACACACACAATCACACACGCTGGATGCAGGAAAAACTGCAACTGACGTGTACAGGATGACCTAAATTGAGAACCGCTACATTATTGTAGGTGCAATGATAAGTTAAAGTCCAATAAGTACTTTATCAAACCATACGATTGTGTGTCCCAGGACAGGAAATGATACCTTTATGCTGGATTATCAAGGCGGGCCCCCCTACTACAGCACATGTAAACGGGGCAATGTCCAGTAGGTTACCATGAATAGGACAGGATAGGATCATTAAGACACAACAGTTCCTGTTTTTCACCTTTTATGAGGCAAAAAAAATTTCACCTGCTACTGTGGCAGGTGGTCAAAAAAGGTAACGTCACGCCTTGGGGCCCCTACAGTACTAGGGGTCGCGGATCCCCTGTTGAAGGTCTCTGTATTAGATTATTGCTTAGTAAAGATGGAAAATGTACCTTTTTTTATTGGCCTTAAAGAGGTCCTTAGATATTAGCTGCATTACTCATAATATTATTGTTGTAAACTCCTAGTTCTACTGTATATTCCGTGCAGACTTGACAAAGGGTCCTTGACATGTCTGTATTGTAATGGTTCTATAAGACTGTGTCTTGTTGTGTCTGGAAAGAAAGGGAGAGAATCCTGCCAAGTGGCTCACATCCAGCAGCGTGAAGACGTGCGTGTTCTACACTGTAAGTTGAAGTACCTCAAAACAGATCGTTCAACTATTGCAATTAACATGAAAATGATCCTGTCCCACTTCTGACACCATGTTCAGAATTGAAATAGAATGTAGCTGACATCCTTTTATAGGTTAAAAGGGATAATTTACCTGATGCACACATCGGAGGACTCTATTAGGCTACTTTTAAAGCCATTCATCTGTTTGGTGATGACTCGTTTCCCGTCCTGTGCAACTATAACTCTCCCTACTTGCCAATCAAGCATATGTACCATTTCAGTAGACGCGTGGCTCTCATTTTACCATATATCCCATTCTTCATGCAGAAGAAAACCTGTGTTATTTGATTCTTTCAAATGTTCTAATCAGGTTTTGCGAATTAGCTTTTTAGCGAGAAGGAGTGATTACAGAAAAATCTGTGAAACAAGGCAGAATCTGCAGAGGGGAAAAAAAAAAACAGCGGATGTTTTCTTCCACTTAGCTCATTTGTCATGCATAGAACAAAAGCAGAGAGGGGTTTCAAGGACAAGGTTTTCGACACGTCTGCTCTATTGATTGGTTAACGAGCCTGCATTCAGACCACTTCCACATCGAGGGGTGAGCACCGCACTGACACAATGGAGCATATTTCCCCGGCTCACAATGTGGGCCTGCAGCGGTCGACTGACTGCTGAGGAAACAGGCCCACACTCAGGCCCTCAGCCAAGGGGCACTGCCAGGGGAGAGGATGGAGAAAGGGAGACGTGTCGAAGGGAACACAGACAGAGAGTAGGTGTGGAGAAAGGATGGACACATGGAGAGCAAAGAGGGGAGAGAAATGAGGAAAGTTGAAAGAATAGGGATGCATGGAGTGCAGTGTGCAGACATTGTAATAAAAGAAAATATGTTGAATGGATGGTTTTTTTTTTAAGGGAGGAATGTTGGGTATAACAGGACTGGAATGGGATGAAGAAGGAACAAGCTGGCAGTGGAGGTGAGGAGATTGATAAAGAGGAATTATACAAAACCAGGAGAGGGAGCTAAATATTTTGGAATTGAGTTAGTTAAAGGATTGACAGATTTTGACCAAGATGTTCAGTAGTGGAAGACATATTTTAATCCACTTATCAAGTGACGGAAGCATGTTGCAATGTGAAAAAAATCACTAAACATACAGTAAAGGTTCCTCAAGTATTATACATGTTAGGTGGTTTCAATCTAACAGCATGCACAGTACCCATATTATGCTCATTTTTAGGTTCATAATTGTATTCTGAAGTTGTACCGGAATATGTTTACATGGTTTCATTTTCAAACAACACCATATTTTTGTTGTACTGCACATGGCTGCAGATCCTGTTTTCATCCTGTGTGTTTAAGGTCTCTGTTTTAGCTACAGATTGAGACATCTCACTTGTTTTAGCTACAGAGTGAGACAAATCCCTTCTATCCTATCTTTGTTGGGAATCACACATGCTCAGTAGCTCGGTAAGATCCCATCAGCTAGATAACTCTCTCTCCAACTTTGGTCAGTCCAAGGCAGGATTAGCTGGGAGACGTCTTCTAGACGAGGGCCACTAGTGGAATACCAGCAGAACAGGGACAGGATGTAGTTCTTTTGGAGATTATGGTGAACTGTGTTGTAACAGTGTTTTGCCATTGAGAACAAGCTAGCATGTTAGCACTAGCATGCTCCCGTTAGCTACCTCGTCTCGGCTAGTGACATAGAAAGCCGTGCAGATGTTGAACAGCTCACCCTGAGACTGAAGGCAGAGGACATCCAGAAACCAGATCTCACTCAAAACACCATGGATGATTTTGGTCCAAGTTTGTATGCGAGTGGAAGCACCAGCGACATAACACCCCAAATCCCAGAAAAAGGGATTCTTTCATAATACTTTACATAATACTAAAATAAATGTGGTGGAGCAAAAAATACAATATTATAATACAACAGTACAATATTCACCTCTGAAATATGGAAGTGGTCACATACAATAAAAGTGCCTCAAAATTCTACTGTACTCAAAGAAGGCAAAAAATGTAATAGAAAACTTTTGTAAGTTGCCCAACCTCCCCTTTCTCCAGCTTTCTGTTTCCTTCTCTCTGAATCCATCCCTCCCCACACGACTGTCCTCTCAAGTCTTTAAAAATACAATCCGTCTTGGGCGCTTGCCTTCATTGCAAGTGACACACTCCTGTTTCTAGCTTTCTGCTGCTAGAAACAGGAGTGTGTCCTCCCTAGGCTTGTCTAAACTGTCTGCCTGCCTGTCTGTCTGCCTGTCTGTCCACCTGTCTGTCTGGGTCTCAAGTTGTCCGACCTCTCTTTTTCTTCAGCTTTGACTTTATCAACCTGTCTCTATTTTCTCTTTCTTGAATATCTGTTTTTGTTGTCTGCCACTAGCTGTGTTGTCTCATCCCTTTTGACTTTTCTGATTGATCTTTTTTCTGTTTGAATCAAGGACCGATGCCTAGGAGCGTTTTTTTGTAATTTGAGGTGAAAAATATTTTGACTGCATCAAACTACCTTTGCATGGGCAGCTTTTGAACCAATAAATGTTACTCATTACTACCTAAAATACAAAAATTTGCAGTTTTCTAATCTTTGAATGAAACATAGTTGGACTCACAATAAAGCAACAAACCTGGAGAAAACATGTATATACTGTATATGACAGAGTGGAGAGAGAGAGTGGGGGTGTAAGAGATAAAGCAGCCAACAGCGTAGAACTTGATTTGTTGTTCCCTCTCCCTCGTACGCTGCCAACTCGCTGTACTTTAGTCCTGGGGAAGGGGTCATGAGCTCAACTAAGCACTCAGTGGCTGACCTCTTTTTTTGTGTGTGGGTGTGCGGCGGTTCTGTGCGAGAGTGTACGGACCACACAGCGAGCCCTCAGCGCCACCACCCCGCTCCTGTACTCGGATCTCATTTTCGTGGGCCGTAAAACATTGAGTTGTTAAATTTCTTTATGCGTCCTGCTCCCCTCTCGCCCCAAGGGCTCCTGGTGCGTTTTAAATTGAATGATTGCCTGCAGCTCTCGGATTGTTTAACCTCTGCAGTGGCACCGACTCTTCTGTAGGACTGTATTTTTAGAAGTTTTGCTCACGTTTGAGGTAACACGCTGGGGGAAAAAATGAATGATGGCCATTTCTTGGGAGGTCCTCAGTTGCAGCGTGCCATGCTCAACACAGTGCGCTTGTATGTGTGTTGTGTGTGCAGCGAGGGAGGAGAGAAAGCGCCTAGAGCTGTGCATGCGTGAGAGACGGTGCGAGTGTGTGTGCATGCAAGCCTGTGCATATGACAGCTACTACCGCTTTCCTTATTTATGACCCTCACCTCCGTCCAGGCTGCAGGTTTGTCGGAGGAGCAGAGGGAGGGGAGGCATGGGGATAAAAAAAAGCAATCGGGCGATTCCGAGGTGAGCGCTGTTCCGTGCCCGTTAGCTTTTATAGCCCACTAAAGAAGAAGAGAGAGAATGAACATCCTTCCTGTCTTGATTGACTTCTCCTCCTCCGCTTCCTCGGCTCTTCCACAAGCTCCTTTTCTCCACTCTCTTAAGTAGCAATAATGGACATTCTCATATCTACCCTGGAAGCATTTCTCCAGGCTAGAGGAAACCAGCAAAAATAAGTAAGACAAATTACCTCCCATAATCATACCTGCTCTCTGAGCTTATTATTGTAGATTTAAACAGCTACACTTTGATGTCACACATGGCGGGACGGCCTCTTGGGCCTTATCGGATGAGCCAGATATGTAATAAAGAGCAAGTAAGTGGTAATTACACACTGATAACTTTGGCAAGGACACAAAGAGGTTTTGATGTGAAGTTGTAAATGTGACACGGCGGCCGTGTCTTGCAGCACCAGAGGCAGCTCCCTCTCAGTCTACGGGCTTGTAAAACGCCAGCAACCTTTGCTTTGTTTGGTTACACTTTTACGGGCCTCCTCATTAAGTCTTATCAGAGTTTTACCAATGATGTGATGAAAATGGGAAATTGATGCTGTTGTGTTAATTGTTGTTTTTGTGTACATACAGGCCTTAAGTAATTCTGTTTTCCAGTCCCACACCACTTGTGTTATACTGTATGTTTAATGCTTTGTATGCACATCTCTGAGCTTACTGTATTCTAGTATTTGTCGGCAGTATTTGACAGCATCTTCTGGGTTTGTGGCTCATATGAGTTTCCCATGCCCTCCATTCCTAAAGTATGCAATATATGAGAGTGCAGGGGAAAAAGCCCGGGCCACGCTTGTGATTCAATACGCACACCCCCGTGGACCAAGGCTTAGGGGAGTGCATGTGCTGATGAAAAAGTAATGTACTGTGTCTGCAAGGTACTGCTTGCTTTTCCCCCTCGCTTCTTCGACTCCAAAACCTTGTCTTCCATACCAACCTGGGACCTCTTTTGCTAAAAACAGCTCCCCAAAATGCTTCCCTGTCAGTTTGTATTTGTATCGTTGTCTTTTCTCGCTATATTTCAAAGGGAGATGCCTGTTTAAGATCTAATTATGAATACAGTATTAATGCTGTAAGAAACACTTTGTCTGGGTATGCGTAATGTTTTCACAACTGCAGCCAAAGAGGCAACAGACTATGACTATGAACATCCTTATTTAGCCCTAAAAATTCAAACAAAGAAATCCCTGCATGTCTGAGGACCATGGTACAGATGTTGGAATCAACAAATGAGGGAAACTACAGTTTATTACAACTTTCTTTTACATTCTTTTAACTTACTTTTTACCTTTAGCGATGTCGTCATGAACTCGGCAATTATCTTTTAGGCCATAGACCAAATGGCCGGAGCTGTGAAAATTAAACCAAAGTTGTTATAAACCATAGTTTTCCTTTAAAGGAACATGCCGACTTATTGGGAAACAATGCTCCTGTGTGTGATTTCCTCAAAGCACACAGGAAGTTGCGCTGATCACTCCGCCCAAGTAGCAGTGCTTCGGCTTCTGAGAATATAGTTCCCAGTTTGTAGACGGTTAGAAGATGGCTGTGTCTCATCTGACCTGGTTATTTGTATACACACATGTAAATAGGAACATGTTGGTGTTATTTTGTCACTTATTGGGAGCAGTGGGCTAGTTGGAGCCGGTTACCTCCAGCGTCTGTGCTGAGCTAGGCTAGCGGTGGGTGCACCAGACAGAGTTACGACACGCACGGAGATGAAACGGGTATGTATGGACTTATCAAACTCTGCAGGATACAGGGAATGAGCTAAAGTTCCAATAAGTCGGCGTGCTCCTTTTAAGAAGTCATTAATATATATATATACATTTTTTTACTTTCTAACTAGCCATCAATTCTGCATTTTAAATATTATCAGTAGTCCATCATGTCTGTAGTTGTAAATATGAATATGTTGTTAGTAAACAGTTTTGGTACCAGCTTTGACGTTTTTCACAACCTGGCAACCCAAGCTTCTACTTATCTTTCCAGTATTAGTAAATGAAAATAAAGGACAACCACTTTTCTCTTACTTTCTCTGTTTGGCTCCCTCGTTCATCACATACTAGAATAATCAACGGTTGTAATTTGTGTGCGTTAAGGGGTCAATTCGCAAGGAAGCACTTCTGGCTTAATTGAAAAAGTGAAATGAATGGCGACAACCTCATCAGCACTGTTTGCCTTTCACGTACACGTTTACACACAGACACACAAACACAAA
Source organism: Etheostoma cragini (assembly GCF_013103735.1). Classification (NCBI taxonomy): domain Eukaryota; kingdom Metazoa; phylum Chordata; class Actinopteri; order Perciformes; family Percidae; genus Etheostoma; species Etheostoma cragini. The sequence goes on along the minus strand of NC_048425.1, from coordinate 14,868,584 downwards.
CACTTCCTCTCAGAGCCCCAGTGAAGAGAAACAGTAGCCATGCCGAGGAGTGTCACAAGTGAGCCACTTAAAGTAACAGCAGTCCTGTGATTGATGTCCTCTGTGTGTTTGGTTATGTGTGTGTACGGGGAAGGGGGGGGGCGGGTATAGGAGTGAGGGCAGAGAGCAGGCGAGGGATTGATATCGCACAAGAGAGTGGTGGGCCAGGTGAAAGAGGAGAGGAGGCGTGGGTGGTAGCAAGGGACTTGTCCCGCAGCAAGTTCAATCTATCTTCCTCACGTCTTCTTCAACCACTGCCTCTCTGTCCTTGGGCGCTGAGTGCTGACTCGGCAGGGTTTGTCTTTGTCCCCTTCCAAAAACGTACCAAGACTGCAACCTTATTACAAAAGTTTACCCAAGGACTTGGTGTCCACAAGAAACTTTTTTTATTTCAACAGTTCATCCAAAGAATGTTGTCCAAAATGAAAATGCAGATTAAACGAGTGATGTCCAAACTGTCAAAACAAAGTCATTTGTTTACTGTTTTGATAGAAAATGTTATAGCAAAAGACAACCCAGTTGATATTGGTAATATAGAATTGTGCCCGATGTTGCTGCATAATTTATTTTTCTGTTTTCTCCGTTTAGTATCACCGTCAGTTAATCTGCATTGTTCTGTAAATGTGATCCTTTCCCAACGTTCATCCAACAAATCATTTCAATTCACTTCCCCAAGTTGCTTGCCAATTTCCTTAAGCATACAGCAGTGTGGAGCTGTCTTGAATTCATATGCTGCGTTATGTATATTCAGCGTAGCGCTTTCTCCGCGGGGAGCCAAAGCCCATTTGCTGGCCGGGCTCGTTTGGCAGTCATGGCTCCAACACATCCAGAAAGGCACATTAACATAAAATCGGACACAAGCGTGCGGCAAAGCCAGCCAATGGAGACATAATTGCTATTGACAGAATTACCAAACATTAAATCCCCACATTAATTACAAAGTCAAATGTAAAAACTGTCAAGAGTGGCAGACAGCTGTCATCCATCACCCCTCTCATTGCAGTTTCATGGTAATTCATTTTCCGACGGGTAATTGCAGCGTGTTTAAATGATGGTTGCCCCGTACAAAGTGGTCAGTCTCATAACCATGGCGACTGTGAAGGAAATGTGGTGTGGTGAGGTCCTGTGATGACCAACCAAATTAGCTTGTCAGGGCAGTTTAGCCCGCAGGCAGCTGATTGATTGATTATTTCTCCTTTTTAATTGAACAATTGGTTGAATACCAAAACAAATACATGCCTGTTGGAATCACTGGTGACGATCAAATGGAATTAATACAAGATCAGGTCGTTTGTCATGAAAACAGCGACCATCTCTTTTTAGCAGGATTTAATCTTTCAATTAAGACTTCAAATGTTTTTCTCTTGTATTTCTAAAGTCCTTAATTGATTAATTTTTTTTCCTCTCTTCTCTTTTCCATGTTCCTTTTTGGCCCTGGTGGATTTGGACATCAAAACCCCTTCTTTTCCCTTCTCAGGTATTTAAATTTTTAAAGTCTTTATACTTGCATTGTCACACTGTATATATATATATATAATTTATGGTATATTAAAAAACAAATATGCAAAACTTCAAAACGTCGCGGAATTACCCCTAATAACATAGTTTGGGTTAAACAAATGCTTTCCGATGCTTTACCTTGTTATTAGAATACATTATACTATTAGGCTTGTTGTTATCTTAACCTGGCAGTGACAGCCCCAACCCTTTGGGAGTTGTAGTCCTTAGTCCTCTTTCAGCAATAGGGTCCCCATAATGAGCTGTAGTGCAGAAGTGAACTTCTTGCAATTGACATAAGGAGAGTATTGCTCCTGATCATTACCCCTTCTTAACCTTTGACCCCCTCCCAAACACTCTACAATACCAAGCAAACAGACATCATTCACAGGCAGCGTCACAAGGTGAGTAAAAGCTGGAGGAGTGACTATTGGATTCACTAAGTACTCTGTGTGTGTGTGTGTGTGTGTGTGTGTGTTTGCCCTCACAAGTAAGTGTGTGTTTACAGTGTGAATGTAGGTCAGTGGTTAGTTGGATGTTCCTGTCCTGGAAGCGTCCCCTCAGGTTGATGCCCCTCTGTCTACGCAACACAAATGACGCAGGACACCTGGTCACACAAGCACAATTGACACGTTTACCCCTTACTCTTTCTCTCTCTCTCTCTCTCTCTCTCTCTCTCTCTCTCTCTCTCTCTCTCTCTCTCTCTCTCTCTCTCTCTCTCTCTCTCTCTCTCTCTCTCTCTCTCTCTCTCTCTCCCCCCTTAATCTCCCAGTCTTTCTCACCTTACACGGCGTCCCCTCGTCTCTGTGTAGTCTGGGGAATGTTAGTCAGATCCTTCTGTAGACAGAGTCACGCCAGGCATGCAAGCACACCCCTCCTGTCGAGGAGGTTAAGGGCACGTTTGTCGGCAGCTGAACCATGGTGCGAGCCTCCATAGAGGAACACGTGCACGGGGACAGGGCTGACCACCTACAACATGCCTATTAGCCCCAGAGAAAGCTGAGCTGTCAGTCATGTGATTGTCCATAAGGTGTTTGATCGGATGATAAAAATACACATGGCAGTTTTTATTGGTACAGTACACAGAGGTATTGCTCTAGTAGTCTCTTACTCGCTTTGCTGATATGGATCAATCTTCTTTTTTCTGACTTCTATGACTCTTCTGAAAAGCTGTTTCCACACATTACCCTGGTTATGTCAGCAGGGAACCAGAACCACATTGACGAGATAGCAGTTAAAATGTCATCAAAAGAAATGCTAATGCGATACAGTGGTATAGACATGATGAGTATTTGAGCTACTAATCAAACTGCAGTGACCAAACGGACAAGATGTAGAAACGCTGTTATTACATTGTGCAAATATCCTTCTGTTCATCTCTTTCCATATTAAACCCCAGCATGATTGATTCAGCCCTGTGTAAAATTCCTATTGGCCTCTACCAATGATAAAGTGACCGTATTTCTCATCTGAAGACTCCCCAGTCATTCGCCCTTTGAGAGAAAAGGTGAAAAAAAATCTCAATCTCTTCCACTCTCCGACTAACCCTCCCTTTTCATCCTTGCGCTCTCTTTACATGTCCAATCGTTTATCTATTCACAGCCAAATTCATTTCAATTAGAGCCTGTGCCGGCTTGCTCCCTCTCCTTATCGATCGCTGCCCCTGGCAACTTGGGGCACAAGCGCAGCACACCCATGCATGAACTGAACATGTGTGTGAGTGTGTGTGTGTGTGTGTGTGTGTGTTTACGGGCTTCACCCTGGTCTCAGACACAGCGGGCACCTTCGCCACTGCGATTAACAATAAATATGAGCAGTGGCAAACAATTACCCCCTTAACGAGGGATTAATTGTGGCAAGATGGAGTGAGGTCAACACGGAGGTCAGTTAACGCCGTACATTCCTAATGTGTTTATTTTCATTAGTTAGGAACATTAGTCTTTCCCTTAGTAGCACAACTGTCCATTGATTTCCCTCCCCTTGTTTTTTGAGACTGTGTGAAAGCGTGTGTGCTTCTGTGTAGGTATTTATGCTCATGCAAGTGTGCACACTGCTCAAAGTAATATTATGAGTGCCTGAGCATAGCGCTGGCTATTGACTCTTGCCAGATCAATATTATAAATGCCTTTAACGGTGGCAGTTAAACTCATTTGTCATTTATTGGTGGTTGTAGCGGGGGTTGGGGG
>NC_048425.1:14858607-14864762 GCF_013103735.1 Etheostoma cragini | reverse complement strand
GGGGGGGGGGCTGGGCTCGCTGCGTGGAGAGTAAAGTAGGTCTTAAATTGAATCCCTTTCTGGTTGCTGCAGTTGACATTGTTCAGGCTGTGTCATGGACAGCCTGTTGAGTGAGGTAGGATGGATGCTAGCCCTCCAGGCCTGAATAGGATTGCATGCTGGGTAATTTGTTGGCTTTGTTTGATGTGCAAGAATCGGAAGCCATGCAGGAGGGAGCATCTCATTTACCTGTTGATTTCATTCAGTCATATGTAAACTCAGGTAGATCAAGTTCCAAGAGTCATTGTGAAAACATTTTTTCAGCAAGCGAGTCCCCGTCTACATTATTATTAGATATTTTTCTGGAATTTTCTGACATCTTTCTTACAGTATTACAGTTTGATACTTCTCAGCAAACCCACCTGTAGGTTTGGACTAAACTCAGCAAGTGCTTGTTGGTGCTATCTGTACACACATGACAACATACTAGATGATGAAATATCCTGCGTACAAAGGCCTGGCTTATCGTAGAAACAGTGATAAGGTAAACCAATAACTCATGAATCAGCCCCCAGCATATAGTGGCTGCTGACAGAATACCAGCTGCAGCGGTGCAGTTAGTAGCAGCAGTAGCTTAAACTGAACAACAAGGTGTCTATTCTGTTCTCTGGTGGAGCTAGAAATGCAGACCATTTATAAAATCAATATCAAAATGCCCCTTTTGGTTACTCTTTGTCCTCCTGGTTAGGTTAGCCCAGACCACATGAATCTAATGCTTTTTGCAAGTCAAATTTAAATTGGCCTTTGCTTACACACTTCATAACTTTACATTGATAACACACACTAAAAAAAATGTTTTTTTTTTTATGGATTATCTCATTATCAATTTCCAAGTCCTGCCACCAAACCTTCAAACTAATCTACCTGGAACGTTGGAAGCTGATGTGAAAACACATGTTATGCGTTAAAAATATTTGGTAGTGAGGTGAAGTATTTGAGTAGTAGTTAATTAATTAATGTTAGTAATTACTTAGGTTAATGGACTAAACAGCCAAAGCCACCAGCATGGCCCTGACACGTGTTAAATTGGTTGCCATCACTTGCGATCATGTCGATACACTCATGCATGTTGATGATTATAGCATGTACTTCTGTTTCTCACTCGGCCTTCCATTCACACTATTGTTGTTCCTATGCAGCTATAAGGAGCCTGACCTCTCTGCTGTGCAACACGCCCCAGCCACCTAAACTGTGTGTGTGTGTGTCTGTGTGTGTGTGAGACACATGTCTGTGCGTCAGATCATGTCTCTTCATAATGTAAACATTTTCATGTCTTTGCCAATGAAAATTGGCACTCTAACCTTTCTTTTTCATGTCAGATTGTGCATGTGTGTACCTATGAGCACAACATGTTGTCTCCAGGGATCTTTCATCCTCCTCTAGGCTCCCTCTTCATTTCCCCCTAAAGCTGGGGGTTGCTATTTATAGTGAGAAGAAGGGGGAGACCATCAAAGCTGGTACCATATATCAAAGCCGTTCCGATCGACTCCCTCCACCATGTCCTGCCTAGCGCTGCCGTTCTAGAACAGGAAGCAGAGAAAGCCCCAGAAGAAATCCAGCTCCCTCTGCCCACCAGAGACCTACCAGTGGAAAAAAAATCTTGTGAGGGGCGGAGGATGGTGGGAAGAGTGTGGGAAAGTGTGAGAGAGAGTGTGAAAAGTGAGTGAAGCGAGTGGATTTCCACATTTATGAATGCACATGCACCAATGCAAGTCTTTCTATTTTGTTTCTGTACTTGCGTGATGGCTTGTGGGTATCAGCTCCAGGGGGTTCAAAGTGTTGATGCGACATTGCACTCCTTGTCACCGCGGCAGCTAATGAAATTACAACGAGGCCCGCAAAGCGCCAGCACCTGAATCCATATGAAATGGTTTCCCCTCCAGCACGCATCGCCTCTTCTGTCCCTTTACAAACATATAGCGGGGGGAAACAGGACTAGCGCTCGGCGGAGACAAGCCATCTGATGTGGCTCTATAGGTGTGCGGCCTGAGTTCATACGCAGATGCTACTGAGGTGACTGCTTTTTGTTTCTTTAGCCTTCTGCAATCAACATCATGACATCCAAGTGACGCAATCCAGAGTGAAACCTCCTTTAAATGTTTCAGTTTAGTGCCTGTTGCTTTTAAAAAGAGAGTGCACAACCTATGCATCTTTTATACTTTTATTTTTAGGATGGCTAAGAGTAAAAAAAAAAAAAAAAAAAAGGAAAGGCAGTGATTTTTGTAAAATACCCAACAAAATATATTTCTCTTCAACCATTGGGGACGTGGAAATGAGGGTGTATTCATGTTCATGTTTTCTTTGTTATCAAGAGAAACTGGCAGCAACAATGATGAGTACTTAGGAGAGGAAGAAGGAAGTTTACAATTTATTATCAATCTGACTTACATTTACATATTATTAATATTATTATTGTTATTATTGTTATTATCATGTTGTCAAAGACAAAAGAAAACAAGAGTTTGCAGTATGTGGGAAGTCCTGTGGGACATCTGGGCTTAGATCCAGGATCTACAGGGTGACTGTAATACATCAAACATTCACCAAAATATCATCAGTTTATGCACCTAACCCCTGTAACCCCTATCTTGTCCATTGAATAAAACAAGTCCACTATCAGAGACAGAGAGAACATCACGGTTTTGTTTATAGTCTTGTAGTTATTTGTGTCTCATTGAAATTCAACGGGCAAAACAAAAAAGATTTCACCTCAATGTAGCCTATATGATAATTCTAATAAATCATACATTGGATTTAAAAATTGTTTTAAAGTAAAAGCATAAGCAAAAGCATTTATTTTTTTTTAAGGATAAGTTTTTATTTGTTCTTAAATGAACCACACATTGATTCTCTTTCCTTTAGATACACTATTTCTACACATATATACTGAACAACTGACCTGCAGTATGGGGTTAGTTCCTTTCAAGTCATCAGGCTCAGTTCCAGCAGAAATCTGGCGTCTTTGTTTTTTAAAATTTATTTTTGTTGGGGGGGGCATTTTAGGCCTTTAATTGACAGGACAGCTGAAGATTTGAAAGGGGAGAGAGAGGGGGAGTGACGTGCAGTAAAGGGCCGCAGGCCGGACTCGAACCCCGGGCCCGCTGCATCGAGGAGTAAACCTCTGTAAATGGGCCCCCGCTCTACCAACCGAACCATCTGGGTGCCCGTCATTGGTTTTTAACGGCAAAATCGGCTATGATATTTTTTCAAGATTATTTTTGGGGGCTTTTTCCGTCATTCTAGTTACAGTAGATAGACATGAAAGGGGGAGAGCTATGGGGATATGACACGCAGCAAAGGGCCGTAGATTGGATTTGAACCCGTTCCGCCGCAGGAATCAGCCAACGTGGGGCAAATGCTCTTACTGGGTGAGCTAGAGGTCGCCCCGTCGGATAGCATTTCTGTTAAGTCGTATAAAGTCATCAAATTGGAGAAGAGTCACATAACCAAGCCTCGATGTAGAATCCAGTCACCAGACCAACTGTTATTTAGGAAGATTACGCTTTACCTGTGTGCAAATGAAAACAAATGGCATAAACAAAGCCAAATGAAAGGGGTTGCATATTGAAATGTGTAAGCTGTGTATTATGGAACGTTAAATATTTGGTCAATCAGAAAATAAGCATTTGAGATGGCCAACAAAAAAACATTTTAAAACGGCCTTAGTTCTGATTGGCCCTAAATTGCCTACAAATGCAATTACAGTTAGTTTGTTATTTTCCTTACGTCTTGGTGTCATTATCACACTGTAATTATTATTTCTCATATTGAAGCCGATAAGCACCTCTGGGTGCAAGTTATTAAATGACTTGGCAGCTTGAGAGCAGCAGTACCTATTGGCTTAAAGAGAGGGATGCAAACAGTACAGGTCATTTTGGTTTGCTGAAGTCTTGATACTAAAGCTATTATTTAGTTGTCTCCCATGGTAAGCACAAAGATGCCTGGAATACAGTGCGGTACGCGTGTGATACGGGGGTATGAATATATATATATATATATATATATATATATGTGTGTGTGTGTTCGGCTCATGTACCCTACAGTAATTACATTGTCTGTTTATCTCAAACAGTGGCTCTACCTGTCTTTGTTGCGCCTCAGCTTCCCCGTGCATGCCAGGAATGCCATGATGGCTTTCCCTGTCTTCAATTCTGCCTTCCCAGACTACTGACAGGAAGAGATATTTCCCAACCCAATAGTCAAATGCATGTACAGTATGGATATGTTGATGGTCTTGTTATAGTTGCATTTGCAAATGCCTGTGCTGAATATCTTTTAGACCACATAGTATATGAGGCTCTGGCTTCCATTTAGGACCTCAGAAAATTAACAAACCCCAACTCATTCTTTCTGAGGGGGGGAACCCACATAATTCTAGTTTAAGTTTCCACTTGGAGATCACATCTAGATTGTCATTCTGCTTTTTAATCTTGTCTCTAGAGATGGACCTATTTTAATAGGAGGGGGATCCATTTCTTGCTATGATCTGGACATTTGATTGGGTTAAGCATGTTAGTCACTTGTAAATGGACTCGACCAAATAAAATAAAATCCGACCACAGAAAAGACACAAATGTTTAGTAAAGTAAACTCTAAACTGTTATCAAGGCATTTAAATGGCAACCTCCAACCCAATCAGTGTTGTTTGGTCCGCTTGAGTGTGATTGGTCCAGATGCCCCATTACTAATATCTTTTGTGTCTTAAACAAATGCATCTGGGGATTATATGCCTTAGTCTGTCACACACACACACACACACACACACACACACACACACACACACACACACACAGCTTCTTTTCTTTAGCTTAGCTGCTCGTTAGAGAGCCTGTGCCTTCAGGTAGACGGCCTGTCGTATTTCTCTTCTGTCTCGTTTTCCTCCTGCTCATGTCAGTATAGGGTTGTGTGTGGGCGCATTTGTGTGTGTGAGGTCAAATTTAATGTCTTCTGGGGTCCAAATTTCCATGCAGGATTAAAAAAATCTGTGAAAGTATTAATTTTAGATGTGGCGCCAGATAGTGTTTTTGAATTAGAAAAAAAAATGCAAGTCAATACCTGCACGTCCAAAACAACATTAGGATCTTGGATTGTGTGTGTGTGTGTGTGTGTGTGCGTGTGTGTGTGTGTGTGTGTGTGTGTGTGTGTTGTGTCTGGATGCAATTAAGAGCCTGTCAAGCTAGTGTCAAAGGTGTACCTAAACCCACCCATGCCCCCCCCCAACACACACACACTTCAGTGGGAGCACATTTTCAACAATCTGCAGGTGCATTTGTGAGTGTGTGTGTATGTTCAAATATGGCTGCCATATTTCACTGCGCCCACAACATTTGTAAATGCCAACTGCTTTCCTGCATCCCCCATCCTATTCCTCTCCTACAAATGGACCATCCCACAAAGGCTTTGGCTTTTAACAAATTGAAGCAATAATCCACCAAGTATGGGGGGGGGGAGAGTGCTATGAAATGGCTGCTCCGCTGAAGCCCCCTGCTTCCAAATATCAGGAAGACATTGTCAACAAAGACAGATGCTACGGCAAACGACACAAAACAGAGGTCATTTCTTTTTCAAAAACCTCCTTTTTTTTGAGCCAGCTAGAAGCCCCGCATTGCCCAAATTGGGACAGCAGCGATTTGTAGGTTTTGAAGGTTTTATGTGTGTATGTGTGCAAGCAGGGCCCTCTACCTTCATCTTCCTCTCTCTATCTCTCTGCTTCCACGCCACTCTGTCTCAATCCCCCAAACCATCACAGTAAATGGCTAGCCTGGAGTAAATTTATAACTGCCACTTCAGCTGACAATCAAATGCTATCACTAGATTCTCACTGTCTATAACTTTGGCCCCTGCAAGCCGGGCGGAGGGATGGGCAAGGAGGAGGGAAGGGCGTGATCCGGGGCAAAGGAGGGCTGAGAAGAGGAGACTGTAGCCAATCTTACTGTACCCGATCGATGGGAGCTTGTAAGGAGCGCTCTCTCTCTCTCCGCCTCCTCCTCCTCTCCACCTGCCCCAGCTCATTACTTCACACGCTGTTTCTCTTTCTTCCCTCTATTTTACAGTGTTTTTTTTTTCATCCAGTCCTCGTTGTTTGAACCCCTCCCCCTCCTCTTTTTTTTTTTTTT
>NC_048425.1:14842660-14858597 GCF_013103735.1 Etheostoma cragini | reverse complement strand
CCCCCCCCCCCCCTCGCAGCCTCTCACTATGTGGGCTGGCCCATGTCAAGGCCTCTGTCTCTCGCCCTCGTTTGACATGCCGCTCATAATGGTCAGATGGGGGAATATCACTCTCTGCATGTCTTTCTCTACCTTCTCCCTTCTCTATTCTTCTGCTCACCCTCTCCCCTGTCAGAATGTCATGCTGTTGCAAAATGGAGAAAATCAATTGAACGTGAGCTCTCTGAAGGCTCTCTGTATAGATACAGAGAGCAGATTTTTCAAGCATAGACGGGTGCTTGCGTGCGTGCGTGCGTGCGTGCGTGCGTGCGTGCGTGTGTGTGTATGTGTACGTGCGTGCGTGTGAGTGTACGTGCGTGCATGTGAGTGGAGGGAGAATGAGTGGAGAGGAAAAAGGGGGGTTACTGACAGACTCAAGCTGGGGACGTTTGTCGCCGCTCGTCACTTTTCCCGTCAGCCAGCGGACATGACAGCCAAGGCGGGTAAGAGGCGAGTAGCGGGCTCTCAGGACCCGAGCAGGAAAGAGCACAGAGTGACAGATGGGTCCTTCATGCTCAGGCCATCATGATGCGACTGGGAGAGGAGCGAGTAGAGCGATGGACAAAGAATGGTGGAAAGGAGAAGGAAGAGATGTCTTGTGACAGTATCAAAGCCCACCAGACATTATAGACACTCTTCACCAGTCTGTCTGTCAGCGCCTCTTAACAGGGTTTGCCACCGGCTCAGTGGTGGCAGCACAGACTTGCACTTAAATACAGGTAAAACGGGTGTGATAGACGTTAATAAAAGCAGACTGAAAGAGTTGAGATGAGCTTCCTCCAGCCCTGATTTTGTTTGTTTTGAAACAAAGACTATTCGTAGGGGTATACAATTCAGAAAATGTCACAATTTGATTTTGATTTTTAGGCTCAATTTTTGATTTAAAATCAATTTTCGATTCAAAAATGATTCTCAGTTTAAAAAAATGATTCCCAGCATGTAAATGTAATTACAGATGTACATTTACAACCAGATACTGATGACGAGACTTGTCACTGCTCTGAACCTGAAACTGACAACAGTGCTGACTGGAAGGAGACTAGACGACCTCAGTCAGGCTTAAACTCTCTAAATACCAAAGTCCCTGTCTGGGATTCAAGATCTAATGTTATTAAAAAAATATACTAATAAATAATATATTATTAATAATAATAATGATAACAAAGTAATAATTCAATCTACACAGCTCTATAAAGAAGGAAATATCTCTCATTATAAAAAGATAACATTTTGTATCATTTATCTATGAATCGATTTTGAATCAGTAGAGCTTGAATCGATTGATGAATGTGACTCAATCAATTACACACCCCTACTAATTTGTGTGATAGTAAAATCTGGAAAACACTGGAATATGTAATGTTTCCAATGACGCATTTGAAATTTTGAAATATGTTATCGCACATTGTTGCATACTACAGGACACTTTAATCAACGTTTTTTTTTAGTATTAAACATTCAGCCCTTGTAAGTTTGAAAGATGGTGGTCATGCCCTCCAAAAGCAAGTCACATGCTTTGTATAACCACCCAATCATCCACCTGAAATGTTTTTCTATTTCTGACTAATAACTAATGCTGTTGTTGCTGTGGTCAGTACAGTCAAATAAACTGGAAGCAGCAGGAAGTCATACCAAAACACAAATAGAATGTTATCGGGATTTTGCTTACCTGTTCAAACACAGTTTTGAAGGTGGCCTACCATTTTACTGGAAAGGTCCCTCAGAATTGGCTTTGGGCCTGATTGGGAGATTAAAAGTAGTTGAGACAAAGACTACAAAATAGACACTGACAGTTGCCTTTGAGGATCACTCACCACCTCCATCACTCCCAATTATAAGTGGAGGAGGACGAAAGGAAAGGACATGTTCTCAAACTGGGCATATAGCCACGTGTTTGAGCCTTTGGCAGAGGAGTGACGTTGCAAACACGGACAGTACTTTCATACCTCAGTCCTATGATGCTGCTGCTAGTACGCCAAACATCTATGAGAGCATTTGTTGAATGGGTTTTATAAGTGCAAAAGAAGAAGAAAGCTATCCGAAAGGTCTCTCTTTTTGGAGGGGGGATGAGATTCAATTTTGACTTATTTGACGTGATAATAAATAGCAAAGTAATATGCCCAAGTTAAATGACTGAAAATAAGTACCTATATGAGTTACAGAAATCTAGTGAATAAGGCTTGTCAAAGGTTTTGATCAAACCAGGTAACCAGTAATCTAAAGTAGTATTTTAATTCTGGGTGTCACAAAAAGGAGGCAGTAATCATAAAATTCACACCAGCAAAGAAGAGAAATACACGTCTAACTCTACCGGGGAATAAAGGCAGGAACTTCAAATAAAAGACACACCATGAAAGCCTCTTTTCTATTTTGATTCAGGTCAATGAAGGCGAAGCAGAAACAAAACAGACACACACAACCTTGTAAGACAAATAGGTTTTGTCATCCCCACAGAAGGCTCCCTTTTTGTCAAAGACCCAGAGGCTGCGGCTACGATGAATTGTGACATAGCCTAATTCCTTTGGAATTGCAGTACAGTCGATAAAGGAGCAAACGGTCTGGCAATGACCTCCAGGATAGTGTTATTGACCTATTTTGCATACACACTGGGTGCGAGAATGGACAGGCGCTTTATTTGTGCCGTTATTTATTGGCCCGCAACATGACTGTAATGCCTGTCCAGGGACTCGGCTGGAGTGCAGTTATAGATTATCATGATTGCTAGTTATTAGTCTGTGTGTGCGTGTGTGGCACACACAGGGGATGACTGAGATTATTCAGAGCCGGTCTGTTTAAATAAAGAAGGCGGAAGCAGTCTTGTGCAAATTGTTATTGAAATAGTTTCAGGCCAACTCAACTTCAAGGACAAAACTGGCACAGTTGTATTTGACTGCTAATATGTATGTTATGTGTATGTATGCGCCGTGTCTGTACTGTCTTAAGACATAATTAGAGTGAAAAGTGGCAAACCTTTACCTTGACATTCAGTTCTTTGCGTGAATCAATATTCTGGTCACACAGCTCTTTTTGTATTTTTTTCTCTCCGTGTCCCTAAGAGAGACATAAGACGAGGGATGGAGAACCATTTCTTCAGCTACATGTCACAGTGCCAGACACTTAAGCCATGCACTTGTTGTCTGTGGCACTGGGATGAACCCTTTCCTCTCACATCGCAAAGAGAGCAAAAAGACAAGGCCCACCCCTTTCCATCTCATCCCTTTTTCATCACCTTCTTTCAGCTCTGAATCAGTGTTGCACCTCGGAACACTTCTTGGCACAGGCACAAGGTCCTTTACGCCTCCCTCGTCCATGGAAAGTCGCCTCTATAGCGGGCCATGTAATTTACATTGACAGTGGTATTGACTATATTTAACAGACTGATGAATGGCAAAAATAAATAAGACTTCCAGGAGAGCCCTGCGGCCCTCCACAACAATACATTACAATTAGGCCTTCAGAGAATGAAAAGGCTAAAGTCATCCACAAGCAATTAGCCGGAACCTTCAAAGGGAAAATGGCAAAACAAAGCTAAAAAATATGATGAAAGTTGTTGTCTGTATGCATACATTTGTGCAGTTTGTTGGGTTTCTCTCAATTTGAAATGTTAATTTTCATCATATCAAGTGAATCTGAATGTTTCAAAACTGTTTGCAACATTAAAGAAAGTTAAAATGGTAATTTGCTCCTTATTCTACTCTGTTCTTTTCCCTTCTTCCATCTAAGTTTTTTGCAGGTACATGATATCTCTGTGGGATTAATTGCTCATTTAGTAACTCTTTTCCATATTTCACGGTTGAGAGAATATCCAAATTAGCTTTGCCATCAGAGTTCACTTCTTCCACTGGGGCTTGAATGACCACACTGTAGGACAGCCCACTGAGCCAATCGGGCACTTGTAACTCATCAGCTGGGCGGGACCAAAGCTGTAGACATTGTCCACTTCTTGGCTCTGCATTAGTGAGTTGCATTGGAATGAATTGTTGTGGGAGGATGAGGCAGATTCATTGAGATTGGGGCATTCAGGCCCTTGTTATTATGGAGACCATTTATTTCTTTGTAAATTAGAGTTTGGCTGAAAGCGTCACAGGGTACCAAATGGACCCAGTCAATGCTGGTCTAGTGGACTGAGGGAAGGGCACCAGGGTGGTAGGGTTGCGAGTGAGCGGCAGTTATTATTCAGATATGGACGGCACAGCGGCGGGTGTGCTGGAATCGACCTAATGAGGTGGGAAGGCGCAATCGATGGTTTTCTCTGACGCTCGGCCGCGCTGATATCTCCCCTGTTTTTCTCTTCCTTCAACCCCTCCCCCCAACTGGCTATCCATCTACACTGACGTATTCTGATGACTCGTGTCATTAAAGCTAACGTCCACTGAGGAGGTAATTAGCCAAAGTATGGCATTAATCAGCGGCTAGAGCCCCTCGCGCCTGCCGGGGTGTCTGGGACGTGCTTTTTGCAGCCACGTTGGCCTCCTGCGGCCCCCCGTTCCACACATGAAGGGCATTAACCTTCAGAGGCTTGGTCATTTGTCTATGGCGGGCTCATGCTCTCTTTTTAACAAGCTTTCTGTCTGTATTTTTGCTAGTGGATGGACCCTGTAAATGCCAGAGTGTAGTGGGATTGGTGGAGCAAGAAGAAAGGACACAGAAGAATATAGTATACAGAGAATATGTTAAGTGGTTTTTTTTCTGCAGCTTTTTTAGACAAATTGCCAAAACTATTCACTGGGTGGAGGCACAAAAGTGTCACCTATCTTTCACCTGTTGCAGTCCTTAGTAGATTACATAACCCTGTACATACAGAGTGGCTCATGTCTTCATAAAACAAATTGTTTTGATAGTGCAATTTCAAAGACCTCTGTTAGAACAACTAAATGAAGTCTGTTTACTGTTGACCGATTGGTCATTTCTCTGTTGTCCTGCTCATCAGTGTCCTCCCAGACAAACAAATCACTGCTGTTTCGCCAAAACAAAATGGCCTCCATCAGTGCACGCACAGTGACATCTCCATCTGCTGTCAGACAAACCATTAAAAGTGCAGGGCAAAATTTCAGCCCTGTCAGTGCATATAAAGTCTCTCATTTCTCTCCATCAGCACAGTCTAGCAGTTCCGCACAGCAGAGATAGACTCAATCTAAAAACGGACTCCCATACTGAACATTTTGATTTCATTACCACCCGCCACTGAATATTCATATACTTTTTTTTTTAACTACTGTGTCAAGTCACACCTGGAACCAGCGGGGCGTCATACATTATTCATTAGTGAAAGGCAATGGGGTGTGGTCTAATAGAGTTTACTGGGGTGCCGACAAGCTCGGTCTCTACTTCCTGATTCATTAATGATGCATCTTCTCCCACCAGTGGTGTCGAGCTAACCTCCCGCCCATGCGACAAGGCCCCAGGGCCATGGAGGAACCGCTCGGCTATCCTCATTTAATTGTTCTTGCGCTGACCCAACCAGGAGATTAGCTCGAAGAACATGAGGCAGGGAGGGAATACTGCCAGCCCCGGATTTCACTTCTCTCACCTCAGCCAGTGCAAATCCACATCCACTCCTCGCCGGGGAGTGGTGCACTGACGGGGATGTCTATCCATATAAAACAAGCCATGTGCACAGTCACACACACAAACAAAGTCCGAGCTCAGACTTCACAGACAATACGTAAAAATGCAAGAAGAAAATGTAAGGCAGAAATGTAAAAATGAAAACACAGCAGACAGGCAAGGCCCCTGATTTACTTTGAAGAGATATCTGCTGACATAAATCCAATGCAGCTCGAGACTTTCAGATGCATGGGTCTAATTCATACATATCTAATCAAAGCTCAAAGATTTTATAGTCAGTGAACAAGATGCAAAAGTGAATCTGGCCTCAAGAATTTACGTCAGGAGGACACTAAATCAATGAAAGACATAAAAGTACTGTAACTGGCAGAAGGTTTAAACATTTAAGCCTGACTGAGCATGAGATAATCTAAGAGCTGTCACTCGATATAAAATTAAATAAGTTCTCTCCTATTGCCGGACAGTATGTAGGTGATGACAGAGACAAGGGGGGAGTAAATAACAGGTGATCAGCCAGCTGTTTGAACACTTAACTGTAAATATTCACAGCGGCACACCATATACATATGATTTGTGATATTACAAACTTTCTCGGTGAATTTGCACCTTCATTTCTCTTCTTTTATGTCTGTCAGGCAGCGATCTTAAACTTTGCTTCTCATTATGGTTAACTATGCTATAATTCTGCTTTAGGTGCAGACACTTTAATTGGCTGAGGCATTTGAGGCATGAAACATTTTTCGTCTGAAAATGCCTTGTCTCGGATTCTGTCACCTATTTGCCCATTGCCCTGCCGCTATTGGGGAGAGCAACTGCCCCAGGTATAGATGGCAAAGGATACCAGTATTTTCCCTCACCACACGCTGCCACATGGCCTCTCTAGCCCCGATGATCACCTGAAACCAGAAGCATCAGACACACAGAGGGATTAGGTTCCTGGGCACACTGTTTTTAACTGGAAACAAAACTAGGGTGTGATCAGGGATCACCAACCATTATTTGTCATGAGCTCCTGTTCCTGACCCTTTCACCCCTGATTGACAAAGGTCACACTGTGCAATAATCCCGTGGGTATTAAAAGCTTTGTCCAGGGTCCTATTTTCATGTCAGACCTGAACACCACAGCTGAGTGGTAAAGCCACTGCTGAAGTGCATTACGCTGCAAAAGTTGTTGGATAGCTATTTGTCCCACACTTTCCTTTAAAATCTCCCAAATTGGGATTCCTATACTTAATTTTAACGTGTGTTTAGTGGGATCAAGTTGGAGAACTATTGTTCAATTAGAGTAATAAAGAAGTGACATAGTAAAATTAATTTCTGACTCCTTGTGAGGAACGTCGGTGGTGTTAAAAGCTTGGTGGTTACTTTAAGGGCACTGTAAGTTAACACAAGGGAATGTAAATATGCCATCCATTTCTGTCGAACTAATGACTACATCATCATAATGCATCTCTTCTGTGGAGCAGTTTATACTCCAGAGAAGAAGAGTTATATAAAACAGGGTGTGACTCTAAGTCTTCCTCCATCCATCCGTCTACTTCTGCAATCCCTTATGGATCATTATTGTCAAACAATGGTGGTCAGAGGTGATTTGTCAATGGTGCCATTTCACGGTTTCTTTCTTTATTTCATTTCCACAAGCGAATACACTAGTTGTGGTGCTTCTATTGAATTGGATTGGTCTGACTTTTTAAAAAAACTGAATTGAATTGTTTGACAGATATCTCAGTCAGCTGTGGTCCTTGCCACTTGCTTGTCCAACATTTGCTCCACCCTGGCTTCCTTCCCTTAGT
This sequence comes from Etheostoma cragini, assembly GCF_013103735.1. Taxonomy (NCBI): domain Eukaryota; kingdom Metazoa; phylum Chordata; class Actinopteri; order Perciformes; family Percidae; genus Etheostoma; species Etheostoma cragini. The sequence goes on along the minus strand of NC_048425.1, from coordinate 14,851,197 downwards.
GTTGGCAAAAAAACAGCTGGTAGTACACCCGACTTGAATCTTTCAGAAGTCCTTTCATAAGCAGACCTGCTACTGTGGTCCTACCTGCACAACATATTAAAGTTAACTTACTTTTAAGCTATTTGACATTGATTCAGTATTGTTGCTCATCTGCTATGTGAAAAAAAAAAAGAAAGTCCAGAGTGATTGTCCTTTTACTCTTCGGTCGGCCCATAGCCCCTCTTTTGTATCTAAGATGGAAGTGGGGAGGCGTGGGGAGGCGCCCGGGGGAGCTGAGATGCTAACTGTGAGCCTGTCCTCGGCACCCTCTGAGACTGGGCTTTGTTTGAGCAGCGGCTGGCTACTCAATCAAACCCTGACCTTTTCTTTCCTCTGACATCTAACGCCAGGACACCCAACGTTTTTTTTTTTTCTTCTCTCTCTATTAGCCACAGTGTTTGTGTTGTATGTCACATCATATATTTACTCATTTTGAGTACAGAACCGTTATGTCTATACAGAGCAGGAAGAGTATAAAATAGCTTTCAATTATTGTGGTATTGCATGAGACAGGAGTCTTTGGGCTTTTGACAGCAGGCTTATTTCAGCCAAAAGCATAGAGACCCAGTGAAATGAATAAATAGATGAATGAATAGAGGGGAAGGGGGACAATATTGATCATGTTTTATGAGCTCACCAGTCTGACTGGCGAGGCGACGGCGAGGAGCTGCCACTTGTGTTTTTGTCCAAAGATCCTCCATCACAACGCTCTTGTCCAAGGTAACAATCAATCTATCAATAAAAAAGCAAAACAAACAAAAGGCAGAAAATGATGCATCACCCTAACACCGCCCCTCCCTCTCCGGTCGCTGCAAACAAAAACAATGACAACCAAATAGATTTGAGCAAGCACACGCAGGCCCTACTGCAAACTGGGGTTAGAGGGGGTGGGGGGGGGTGGTGGTTCTAAACACAATTCTGCCTTATCACGTCCCGTATGCTTCCCTCCCTGAAATGATTGTTTCACTCAAATAAACAGATTGAATATATCATACATCCTTGGTGTAGATAGAAATAAATCTTTCAAATCTGCTTTTTATTTTATTTTTTTTTCAACGAAGCAATTTCTTAGCAGGCGTCCCTCTGACTGAGGAGGCTGTCTCTCATAAATTCACTCGGGCAAGTGCATAAATCTCCCTTAGAGATAACATCAGGTGTGGATTGACGAGAGCTAGAGCGCAGCATGGTAAAGTCTATGCATGTTTGCACTGCGGGCATGAGTCTTTCCGGGTGTGTACACATTTGCTAAGCACCTGAGACTATTTACTGTGTGGGTGCATTTTGTTGCAAGGTTTTATAGGTGCATCTGCTGTCTATCATTTATTTTCTAAATTATACACACTTTTGCGGGCTGTGTGAATGATTTATGTGATTGATTTTAACCGGTGATTATCTACCTACCATAATGCAAACGACGTGTCCTAATTTCTTACTGGACAGCTCGGCCTCATCTGCACCCATTTCAGTTTAGTTTGGATGAGAGTCCATTTGTCCCTGATAATAAATTCAACTAAATTCAACTTCGTCCACTATTGTCCTACCCCGTTTCTCTTTTAATCCTCATCTTCTATCTCACACTCTCATCCTTTTGTGTCCTTTCCTTTTCTCTCCCTCCAGCCTCCCTTCCCCTTGTGCTTTTTTTCTCTTTGGTTCTCAGTCTCTCCCACTATGCAACCCCACGGTTACATTCTGACTTGTGTGCAGTTTTATAATCATTAGGGCCGAGCCCCTAATGAATAAAGTCACTCGGACTAATTGCTCACAGTGTTTTAAGATACGAGAGAGCGTTGAACGGAATGAGAAAAACGGAGAATGTGGACGTTTAGCTTGTTGGCCCCCGGATTTTTAAAGATGTAATTAGAAGCACTTACAGAAGGATGACCACACACCGCTTGTCACACCAGTGTTTGTTTTTTTACAGGACGTGATAAATCTTTTGGTTGATGGAGCAAGACAGCACTAAACCCCGGGAAAACAATGAGGTTGAAAAGAGAGAGAAAATAAATTTCAAAGCGTTCTGGTTGAAAACTAGATCACAGGGGATGGGGGGGGGGGTTCCATTGTTTTCTATGAGCTGGACATTTGATTGGGTTAAGCATGATAGCCACTTGTAAATGTATTTAAAAAGTCCGACCACAGAGAAGACACAAATGTGTTGTGTAGTAAAGTGAATTCTAAACTGTTATTAAGGCATTCAAATGGCAACCTCCTACCAAATCAGTGTTGTTTGGTCCACTTGATAGTGATTGGTCCAGAAACCCCAATACTAATATCTTTTGTGTCTTAAACAAATGCATCTGGGGATTAAATGCCTTAGTCTGACACACACACACACACACACAAAACCCCGATAATAAAACTGATAGTAAAACTGTGAGTGTTGTGAGGTGAGGACCCTGTCACTCTGGATCAAATGTATTAGTAGCTACCTAAGTGCAGGTGGACAGGTGGAGCTTAGCCCTGGGGCGACACTGTGTCCTGGACAGGCTGCATGCTAGCAGAGCAGTGTGGGGTCGTTTCACATCGAATGCAACATGCTGTGTGCTTGCTGCTAGATCGCGTCCTATTCCCAAAATGTATTTACCTATATGTACTGTATATATGTACTTGCCGCTGGGCTCAGTGCAAAATAGGCAGGATTTTCTACATTTTTGTCATACATGCGCCAATATTTGAATGCACGTCACGTCTGCGTCCGGTGTTTACATCCGACTTGTAGAAGGCTACATGCGACATTGTGTGTGTCGCACTTGCCCTGGTTGGGGGATACACAGAGGAACGCCGCAGTGAGAACATTGTGACGAGACCCTCAGGTCCAGAGAGCAGTTAGGGGAACTCCGGCTGGTGATGGAGCTCTGCTTTCACTGGGACCGGTTCCAGGGGTAATTTGTCAGTCTGCTGATGAGAGTCGGGCCTACGATGTCCCTGATGGGTTAGAAATGGGTTTTTATTCCTAAATAAAATGTTGAATTTCAGCACCATGTTTACATAAGTAAGAGGTCTGTAGTCATTGCAGTTGGGTATCATAAAGCTATGCTATGAGCCCAAATTCATACATTCATCATCATTCATTCATAGTCTGTAAAACACTTTAAGTTTAATGCATATGTGCAATTAGTTCCTCTAAAACTGGAACCTACACACGTACACATGAGAAGTTATTCTGTGTAGGCCATACATCTAACTACCTACATGTGATCTTCAATGAAAACAAACACGACTGTGTACGTATGTAACATGTAGCGTATTTAACATCATATAAACATACAAATGCAAATATTTTCCCACAAATACCTGTATAGAGCTGTATAATCAACTTGATATTTGTTTTTTGCAGCTTGAAACAGAACAGTTCTTCTCAGTTACTTTGGTGCATTTCTCAGATCAGAGATGATAATAATGTGTAATTTGCCACATAGGGAATAGTGCTCCCTTTCATATGTATTGTTCATTAGACTACTTACAGAGTGAACTCTTAAATATGGACAACAACACAAAGCAGTGTCACTGTCTTGGTAGAAATGTAAGGACTTATTAAAAAACACATACATTCTTTTAAGAAATGCACTCACTGTTGTACAAATGCAAATTATGATTTGACAAATGACAAGTAACTGAGAAAAAATGAAACATAGTTATGATTGTATTTCAGTGGAGACGTGTCCATGTTGATTTCACATCAAAAAAAAACTTCTACAACAAACTTGATGATTTAAATTCAGAGGCTACAATAAGCTACACATCTGGCATGCCTATCATGGTGGAAATGGCGGCAGAACACGCAAAATGTCGCTGATTTTATAGTGCAGCGCTGGCTCTTGCGCATACTTTCCCTTCAAACGCTATCAAAGGAGAATGCAGGTGTATTGATTTTCAGCACTAGCCTTAGAAAGGAGCCAGATATTGGCATTAAACCCTTTGGACATATTGCTACCAATGAACACCACATTGCATTTTTGATGTGACACGTGAGTAAAGGACGTGCAGGAGCAGTGGTCTGGATATCCCCTAACATGTGCAGTAAAGACATTGTTTGTTTGTTTGTTTGTGTGTGTGTTTGTGTGTGTGTGTGTCTGGGGGGGGGGGGCAGTATGCCTGAAGGAGTTTTTCTATGAGCCCAAACACATCTGCTGCTCAAATTCAGCCAAAGACAAAAATCAACCAGACTTAAATAAAAACAAATGTACACACACATTTTAATTTATTCACACCTGCACATTGTGAACAGGCATAACTCCACACCCGATAAGCCAGGCATGCAAAATGGGTTGCCTCTTCATGCTAAAACATAGCCCAAAGCCCTCACTCATTCTCTCTCTTTCTCTCACTCCATTCATCTTTTTTTACGATCAAGGCATTACCAATTTGAGGAAACTGATGTTTTCTCTTGCTTTACGCCCTGGAAAAATGTCTTTGCCCTTTGATGTTTTTGACTTGACTGGCGACATGTATCCCTTTGCTAAGAATGATTGTGATGACAAATACACGAGGATTTCAAGTCACTTTGTTCCCTAGCAACAGAAACGGTATTGCCCCCCTTGCTTGTGCAAGCGTCCTCAGTTTCACTAGCGCCCTCATGGAAATAATGCTTCCGATTGTTGCCGAGTCTGACAGGCTGCTGAAGTGGGTGAGATTGGGTTACCACTGGGTTTGAGTGTCCATCAGGGAGATGATGGGAAGGGTTAAAGTTGTGGGTAATCGTTAAAAGCCATTTAGCTTTTACTTAGACAACCAGTTATGTAAAGAGCTCCAGTATACCCCAACTACTGACTAACCCTTCTTCCTCTCATACTTTTGTTTTAGTCCTCACTTTGCTCCTAAAGGGTCTGCCCAAATCGAAATTCTTGAGAAGATTTTTAGATACCAGTCTCTAAGATATCATAGGAACTATTTCCTACCAAAGAAATAGTACCTATGCATACTGTTGACTTTATGGATCCTTTTCAAAATTATGTAAGTCACCACAAATGTATTGAGGCAGCAGCGTAACTTTCAGAAACGGGAAGACATGAAGACATGAAGTATTAAGAACCCATATTAACAGTGATGAGTCACTGTTTTTCTCAATACACACACACACACACACACACACACACACACACACACACACACACACACACACACACACACAAACACACAAACAGCTACCCACTTGAATAAACACTATAAAAAAACACCAGATATGTGTATTTGCATAATCTGTTATGTTCTCTCACTCTAGCCTATTTCCTGCCCTAGACAACAACAAAATCAGAAAGACATATGTACGTGCATCAGGGCAAGTGTTGTTATTTGCTCAGCCCCCATTGTGGACTCCATTTAAGGAGCCTCCCTGCGATGGATGGCTGCCATATTTTAGCCCCAGGAGCAAGGCTGTGGAGCATACAGAGGGTAGGGGGGAACCTTTCATAGCTGTTTTCCAACCTGTGCAATCCAGAGATGGATCCCCTGCTTGCCGCTCTGCTCTGAAGCCCTCTGTAATTCAGTGGGAGCCAGATGTTGAGTGAGGCAGACCACCTCAAATACAGATGGGTGTTTGTATTTCAGATTATCATATTCTGGGTGTTAGCATGTAATTACAGATTAAGGATTTGTTTAAGTGTATTGATCTAGTAAATGTGTTTTTTGTGCATTTAGTAAGGGAGGAGGGGGGGACATGTGCACGCCAGTACAGATTTGCTCACATACTGTACATACACATACCATAAGGCAGGTGGTAACAACACAACCCCCTCCAATGGACACAAGGATCCCTCTCATAGGGCCACAGTTTTCCCCTGCCCAGTTGGTTTTGGTCATGCGGATGGCCCTGCATGCCCGGGCCGGCTAAACCTGCACAACACACGCAACATGCATGCTTGCCCTGTGAGTTATGCCAGACACTTAGTGACCTCTTGCCAGTATGCATTCAAGGTTTATTGTGTGTTAACTGTCGTTACAACCACACACACTTTTAACTCAAACACTTTTTGATCAAGAGGGGGTGCTTTTATGTAGACAAGTTACGTCAAGGTTATGTCAAAATTTAAACCAACATGGACACAATTGATACGGATCATTTTTTAAGAGATAGTAGCAGTCAACTGAAGTGTCTCTCACATTGGAATCAAAGGGCATTCAGCCAAAGGGTGAAACAGCATGGAATTGGTTGCAACTTCTTCAAACCATAAAATAGGATCTAGTTTGAGAAGTTGTATGGCTTTAATTCCATTGCCCTGAACACTAGTTGATAAATTGAGCTGGTTGCCTTAGAGACAAGTGGCAGTAAAAAAAGAAGGGCATTTGTAATTTTTTCATGGCAAAAAGAGGCCTGCCTGTGAGAGCCTCAAAATAAAAAACAACCCTCCCTTTGTTGATATCAATTACCAGGTGACTGTTAATCAATTGCAGCGACGGTATAATGATTTGTTGTCAGATGTTTGAGGAATGAGCAATGGCGGCCTGAGTTGATTTTCTCCTTTTCTCCTTTATTTTCTTTTTTCCTTTTGGGTTCCAGTTGACATTTCCCTCTCCAGACAAAGACAAAGTGAGGTAAACAGGCTCCTTTGGGGTTGGTTTCATCTCCATTTGGATCCCCCCGTTGTTGGTCAACCCTTTCTTTTTAAGTAACAGAGGAGAAGCTGATTGTTATTTTGCTCTGTAATTTTCTACTGATGGGCTCTGCCAGCTTCGTCTGCAGCCACAAAAGCCCGCTTGACAACTTGACAATTACCGCCGCTCAGTCGGGATAGAATGCTGCTGGTGCTGCTGCTTGTTTTTGTTGCATAGCTTTCCCAGCCTTCCAAATCGCACATCCTTTTAAATGCTTCATAGCGGATGCAGATCCAGATGAAATTCAGCATACTTTGTCTAAAAAATTGCCTTACGCTGCTATGATTGATTGGTTCATCTAGCCCAATAATCATTGTGATTAAAAAACAGCTCAAAAATGCATTTTTTTGAAATACTGCAACAAAGACCCCAAGTTAGAAAAATGTCCTGTTGCTGAAATGTTTGCTGAATGGTTTCCTTAATTTCCTGTTCCCTGATACATCGATAAAGAGTCTTATTTTATGGTTAGTTAGTTTCGATTAAGAAGTAATGGGGCTTTCACACATAGTCTCGTGATAAGGTAAAATCAGTTGATCAGGGTACTGCCACACATATAACATGCTAATAAGAGCCCAACGTCCGTCACTGCTAAATAAAGAGTTTTGTTGTCATTATCGTTCCAAAACACACATATATTACTTTTGAAAGTGCTGTACCAGTGGTTTCCCATGATAGACCTTAAGTTTGACTGGTCCTCCTCCCTCACACTGTTCCATTATGCTGCTGTCTCAGGAGCAGGGGCATAGTTCTATTTGGAGCCCAGCAAAGCTCTCAGCTAATGCCCCCAGGGATGGAGCATCATATCTGGCCAGGAGCGATGCAGAGACGTCTAGTGGTGAAGGCTTTGTGGCTTGCCTTTTACCAGCACATCTGGCTCTAGAAGATTACTGTGCTACTGGACCCCAGGAAAATACACATCACGTGTACTTAAAGGAGCGCTAAAACAACAAGCCTCGAAAAATGCTTTCCAGAGCTCTTTGCCGGGGAAGAAATGAAGCCCTGCCATAAAAAGATTTGTATTTGTCAGAAAATGCAAATATAAATGTAAATATCCCGTAATTAGATTTTTCAGAGAACAGAGAGTTAATCAAGTGGAAGTTGCTTTTATGAGATGCCATCAGTCGCCCGGGGATTCACTATCGTCTCACTTGCCCTCTAACGCCTCTCACCACTTTAGGCTTTTAATGCGCATCTTTGAAAAATGCTTGTGTGACCGGCACATCCGTTTTTCCTTTCCTACTTAATGACAATTGTGTATTTATCTGTCCCTGGTTATGCAGCGTTAGTTAATAATACACTCCAGAATGATGAGCAATCCATCGTTGGACGTGTTACGGCAGCCTCGTAATGAACTGACGTCGTTTGTGTGGCAGTAATTACACAGTCCTCTGATTAAAGATGGCTGTGCTGGATAGTATTTGGGTAATTATTCCCTTTTGCTCTATGTGATAAGCTCATAATGTCCAGTCAGGGAGGGTGCAGGGAAGGGGAGGAAGTTAATGACATGCTAAGGCTGGTTGGAATGAATACCCAGTCGCTTTCCCTCAATCACTCACTCCCTTGGCCTCTGTCGCCCCTGCAGCACGAGTGACTATCTTTATGTGTAGTGTTCCAGCATGTTGGCACTAGCCAGGCTAAAGTAATTGCTACCGAAATGGCCTGGTTGCACTCAGCCTTCGTTATATGAATGCTAATGGCAGCTAGCCTTAGCTCTTTGGGGTGAACACTTACACGTGACTGCCCCACCAACAATGGTGATTAAAGTCAGCTTTTTCCCCCTCTTTGTCTTATAATTCCGTGCTCCATGGATGACCTAATCCTTCTCCTTATCCCTACTTGCTGTTTGTAATTAAGACTTGCCTCCCTCGTCTCTTTATTTAGCCACTCTGTCAGCTCTGCCTCTCTTC
>NC_048425.1:14790471-14842521 GCF_013103735.1 Etheostoma cragini | reverse complement strand
CCCCCCCCCCCCCCCCCCCCCACAAGCCTAGGGCCTGTCTTTCCTCAAGCAGCGCATACCTAGATCTCCACTCCAGAGTGGCATCCTCTCATCTCACCAGAGGTTATATTTTCCTCAGCCCAGCCACACCCCCTGGTACCACCTTCATCCATCACACACACGCACACATACAAGCGTCTTTTCGGAACAACAGCATAACCCCAAAGATACAGTCGAGGCACAGGGGAGTTAAGAGCTAGTGATGTTAGCGATCAGTCAGCTTCATTTCGATTTTTTTTCTGGCTTTAAGGGCTCTAAGGGCTGAGTAGAGCTTGCATGTTACCTGGCAAACCTACTTCAATATTCACCTCAAAGCTCCAGATGCACCCAGTAACAGCGCACCCCCGCCTTCTGTGCTGTAGAGGTTGTGGTCGTGTTGGTGTGTGTTTTGTCAGACAATGTGCAGTCATCTCCATGTTCCGTGAGAGGACTGAGTTAAGCATGTTGACTACAAAAGGATCTCAGTTAGCCAGTCAGAAATGAGAGAGAGAAGGTAACCGCTGTTCCCCAACCACCCAACACGGTCACGTCACAACCCTAGACCTAACAATTCCAAAACCCTCTGCCACAACTGACTCCCCTCAAGGCAACATGTCCAGTGATAGAATGTGTCGAATATGATTAGTTTTACGCGCTTATCCCCCACTCCCTCAGACATCCCACCAGACATAATGTTGGAATGTCCACCTTCAGACCCCTACCACAGATGACCAAATCCTCAAGATTAGCCTTGCACGGTAATGTTTAGAATACATATTGTTTTAGCATAATGAACCTAATGCTTTTTGTCTATAAGTGGCTGTTAAATGCAGTTGCTAATTGAGTACTAAACTGCTAAACTGAGCATATTGTTTGTCTGCTTCTGGCTTAAGAAGTTGTGCTCAGTACTTTACCGGCAGAGCCTGTACCAAAGACACTGAAACACACAAAACAGGTTCAAATGCAATTTCCTATGGTTGCCCTTTAAGACTTGGAACACTGACAACCTGTTCCGTTTTAACTTGTGTAAAAACACAAAGAGAGAAAAAGCCAGTACCGCATAGACAGAATCCTGCCAACAGACCAGAGCCCGATGCCCACAGAGGGGTGCTGTAGGGCACCATCTCAGACAGAGAGCGGCACAGGGAAAAGCAGAAGAAAGCAAAGCGAATGGGCAGTGAGAGGTGGCCCCAGTTTATCGGCTGAGGCAGGCTTGGCACAGCTACCCAACGCTCTGGGGGAGCCCAGTGCTACCGTTTTAATGAATGTAAACGAGGACGGAGGGGACTTCCGTTAATGCTAAGCAGCGCTTTGGAAGATGCCAGAAACAGGGTCTCCACAAGCCATGGCGGACCTGGCAGTGGCCGTGGCACATGCCCAGGAGAGAGGCGCCAGGAGCTGTTTGTTTGACAAGGCCCAGAGATGGAGCTCATGCTAAGAACAGAGGGTCTTTGTAGTCAGGGCCAGATATGCTGGAGCACACGCAGGCACACATACTCACTCATATGGCAAGAACACAAACACACATTTGTTACACACATTTGATGGACTTACAAGCTCAACACAGTGCAGATAATACACGTTTTTCTATTTTTTGTGCATTCTCACACAAGAACGTACACTTTGTTTTTGTATATGCAAGAGTTAAGTGAACTTTCAATCTACTTATACACAGTCATATCACATGCTTACACCAAGAGAAGAAAACAATAAACTCCACAAGACAATCACACTCTTGCACAAGCTGTTGATCCTTCTCTTTGCATGCACAAACACACAGACACACACAAAACTCTCCAGGCTGCGGTCATTTTCCTGTCGTGATTTAAACATTTGTTCCAAGGCCTCTTCCAGCCAGCCATCAAGCAGCCCTGCCCAGCCCCATCCCCCCTTCTTCTTCTCTCTCTCATCTCGACCAGAATGAAAGTGACATTTTTGAGCCTGCATCCCTCAACTCGCACTCTGCCGCGTTCCAGCTTGACAGCGGCACATTCAAGGCAGTGTCAGGCTGAAATTATACTGTCTGCGAAGCTCAGTAACGAGGCAAGGAATACAGACGCGGCGAAGAACAAGCACACCCTGGAGCTGTAAGAGTCAACCTTCCCCTTTGAAGAGTGATGACGAGTCGTAGGAAGAATCAAGTGGATAAAATGAAAAGCAGTGTTTGTTTTCATGCCGCAGTTCTTGGAGCCGGTTTCATTTGATACTTGAAGATTGCATGTTCAATACAAAGTACGTGCAGTTTAATTTACTACAAGTGCAATTTCCTTTTGAGGTAACACTTGACTTGATCCACAACATGGGGGTGTGATTTTGATATTTTGTCACTTAAAATAAAGTAAATTCCAAAGGCAAATATACTGAAAACATGTGTACTAAGTGCTCAATGTGTTCTTGTGACACATCTAGTCTCTTAGAGAACAGCTCTGTTAACTATGTAAATGAGCCCGAGGATGACATCACAGTTAGCAAAAGGTCAAAATACTCCACTGAGCTTTGAGCTTCACATAACTGACAGCTGACACTGAGACGACCCTCCAACAGCAGGAACACTGCTTTGTCTGCACGATGAGGACTGTCCCTCTCAGCAGTGGCCCTGTTGCTCTGGCAACTGGAATATGTTGTCAAAGGTTGTGTTCATAACTCAAAATACCCCCTTTGACCTCAATTTGATTGTTTGGAAAATCTAAAGATTATGATACTAGCATAATGTATACAAATCTTAAGAAAAAATGGAAAGTAAAGAAAGAAAAAAACTGAAGAAAAGACAAAAAAATGGAAAGTAGGACTTTTCTCTCAGGCATGGTAGCAATAGCATCCTAAGGAGGTGTTGCGTATGTTGCTCTTCCTTATCTGGCAGTGAATGTACTGTTGAGTCATTCCCGTCTACTCTGACTCAAATCATGTGCTACATACTGCAGGCCAACCTTAATGGAAGATTCGTACAGAATGCTCTGCCCATGACGAGCGCTCTCCCCGGCCAAACTGCAACTGCTAATGGCACAACTCGTGACACAGCCCAAGAGGGAGCCAAATGTAGGCACAGAGAGGGAGATAGGGGCAGAGGGAGTGGAGGCGCCAGTGGATGACATGTCTTTAGCCTTCTAAAGAAAAAAGAAAAAACTGTTGGCGTATTTCTGCCGCCATGGAAACATACCTTGTGACAGCACCTGGCCCCCTGCATAAGCCGCCCCAGCCGTGACCAACGGAATTCCACGTCAAGCCTGAAGCAGCATGGGGAACAAGTTAGATTAGACAACGACGGAGAGAGACAGGAACATGAGAGAGATTACACACCCTGGGATGAGGCTAGAGTTACAGTCAGAGGGATAGGGGTTAGGGGGTTGATGGCGGGGGGGAGCTTGGGAAAGTGAGCTATGCTCAGACTTCGACACGAGAGATAATGTCTCATGCGTGAGGGAAATGTGGGACACTTGAGTCTAAAGTTTCCATGGATGAATCAGTCAGCTTATGTAAAGGACATGTTAATGTTCAACGCCAATAACTGCACTGTTAAAACTGTACCAGGGCCATTACCTCCGGGGACTCAATTATGTTACAGTACAGCGTTAAACATAACATGGGTGGCAACAGGCCTCCAACACTTGAGTTGTACTGCAGACACAACAAAGTGTTTAAAGAAAATCTAAGCCACTTGCTACATGTACGTACACATTTAATGTCTCTTGGCTTCATTTTTAAAAAGACAGAAGTTTGATTGCATTTACCTGATGCTTTTCTGGAAAATATATATATTTTTTTTGCTGTGTTTGCACTTGGCCCGAGACTCATGAATTGGTGTATATGAGAGCTATGATGTATCTGCACCCCACCCAGAGCCACCTCTTGAAACAGATTGTTCAGACTTCACTTTCCAGAGAGCGGATGGAGTTTCAGTCCCATGACTGAGATTCAAGTGCGGAATTGGAAAGACAGCTAACTCTGGTTGAGTCTTATCCTAACTGCCATCCCTTTTCCTGCTGTCATATTTTCCTTTGTTGGGGGTATCCGTTTCTGCTCTGCTCTACATGTAGGCACGCAACATTGACCCTCCCGTCCCCTTCTCCTCCTCACTCACACACAAACACACACAGGCACACGTCACGCCCCTCTCTGCTTTCTAATGATACGTCCTACTCTGCCCCTGCAAAGCGAGACCATGAATGGACTGGAAAAGTGGGGCACCACAGAAGTGTGTTTGCCCCATGACATATTTGGCACATCGGAAACTTGAACGTGGCAGTGGCATGCAGAGTCGAAGGGATCAAATTATAAGTTAAAGAAAGAGTATCTTTTAAATTAAGCTGAAATATCAGGTTTGTTGAATGCGGCCTAGAGGCACTGGGAGCATTTCAATTTCATCTAACCAAGAAATATTCTTCTGCTTTTAATTATTCAGCATAACCCTACTGAACCTGTGTTGTAATTGATTGCAACTTTCAAATTCTCATAAGTTAGTGTCAAACCAATACTCGATGGGAAAGAAAGCCGACATGCTCAATCAGTGCATCCCTGGGATCGACATTAAGATGCGGTGCACTCCATTGTTTTTGACAGAGCGTTCCCTAGTAGCTGCACAAGTCAACAGAGTTGGTGCTGAAGAAGCTTCAGTGCTAGCGTTGGGGATCTGCCCTTGCCCTTGGTGGACGTGTGTTTAAGACAGGCGGGCAGCTGTTGGTGCCGGCTGGAGGAGCTGCTTTAGAGGCAGGGGTCCGTCCCGTAAATGGAGCCGTGCGGTTCTGATGGATAAGCACATCAGTTCCCCTCCTGCCGGGTCAAACAAATGGAGGGTAGCACAGAGCCTGTATCACTCATACTGAAGGGAGCAGGGGGAGTGAGGGGTGGAAAGGACTAGAATAAGGAGAACAGAGAGTTTCAGAGAATCTTGAATTTTGTTAAAAAAAACTTTTGGTGACCACAAGACAAATTATAAAAGGTAAAACGATGTGGACTGAAAATTACTGTAGCAACAAAGTCATAAAGGCAAAATATGATTGTATTTTTTAATCCAAAAATATCTGATCCCTCAGTTCTTAAACTCAATTTTTTTCAATGCTGTATTCTTTAGTTGCATAACACATTCAAATAGTTACTACGGCACTTATCCAATGAAATGTAGGAATGATTTAGTGATTTGTAAAGACCTTTGTGGAAAGTAATAATAAAAATTTGCTTGATTAAATGTTTCAGTAAAACCAAATATTTGGTACGGGACACAGCTATTTCATCACTTGTTTTATGTTGGAGAAAATTACAAAAATAAACATATACGTTTAATGAAAAAAATGGGAAGACAGCAATTTGATCAAATAGTAAGTGGCATTTACTTTTACTTTACTTTATAAGCAGCAGTGAGTTGAAACCTCATGGCTGTGTAGTTAGACATGTTACACACGTTTTTGTGTCTTGCATAGTTTTATCTTGAATCAGTAGTGCTCTCCCCGCGCTGACAGGGAGATGCTGATGAAGAGAAGACATCCTTCCCCTCCGGCCCATCCCCCACTCTTCTGCTTCATTTAGCCCTCCATTTCCCCATCCCTGTATTCTATCCAGCCAGTAATTCATGTTGCATCATTGGGCCCCTGTCTAGATGAATCAAGAGCCCCATCTATGAAACATATCTTTTTGATAAAGCTGCCTCTTCATCAACGTCTTTTGACGCTCTGTTACTAATCATATTGATTCGTCCTCAGATTATTTTCGGCCACATGGGCGTTTCTATTTTTTTTAAGCATGACAGAAATGGATCTATGGTAATCACATTCCATCTGTGACACTGCACTCGGTCCATTACTATACACCATCCTTGCTTCACCCTAAGAATTTCTCTCCCTCCCTCCCTCCGTCTCCGATCATACCTAATTTTGCCGTTAGGGAAGCAGAATCTAATTCCGAAAAAAGCATCTACACGCTTACCCTTCCTACTATCTCTCTTTCCATTCTCCAGCCTCCCAGCTCACTTGCACACACACACACACACACACACACACACACACACACACACACACACACAGACTTTTGTCGTCTGCAACTCCTAGAAAGCAAACAGGCCTTTGGCTGGAGAAGCCAGATAGGAGCTGGTTGGCTTCCACCAATCCTTTATCTGAGCCAGCGCTGCACATCAATAACACAAACCTCACCATCCTCCTCCTTGCCTCCATCCTTTGTCACCAAACACCCTCCCCTCCTCCTCCTCCTCCTCCTCCTCCTCCTCCTCCTCCTCCTCCTTTCCCTCTAGCTTGTACTCCACTTTTAATCTTTCAAAACCAAACAACAAAGCCACCTAAGACAAACTGCATCAAGCTAAGAAAGTGATAAAGCAGTTCTTTTTTTTCTTTATTGTGAGAGGTGCAGTCCGGATGATGGAATTATTTCTACATTTCAGCGTGCCTTTTTAGGTTCCTTCCTAAGCGTATGCTAGTAACCTGTTGATCTGTGCTTGTGCTCTGTGTGGCCTCAGTCGACTCCAACTCCATCGCCCAGACCTGGGCATAAACAGCAGCCTGAACATCAGTCAAGCAAATACTTTTTAAATGCCATAGTGTTACTCGGGCGAGTGTTTTTTGTTGTGGTGTGTGATTCTCACTTTAATTGCACTCGTTAGTGTCCAGTGCCACCTTTTATGATGAGGATGAATAGAGTACTCCTCCAAAATGGAGTGAAACAGCAAGTGTTCACCCTGAAATAATCTGGATGCAGCTCTAATTGCATTCAGGTTGTTTGATCTCTGTACCCTGCATCCAGTAAAACTATTGTTACATGCTAGAAAGGAACGATGTGAGGATTTTGTGTGTACACACAGAGAGACCCACAGATGAGTCCCAGTTGTTCTTGGAACAGACGTTTAGTTCACAAAGCTGGTGCCTTGCCTACGCTCAGATAGAGAAATCGGACAATTCCCCACTAACCTAAACTTCACAATATACATTTTAAGTCTTTTTCTTTGACTCAGTTAGATTTTTACTTAAAATGGTGTGTGCCTGTGTATTTTTACATAGCTCTGGGGTGTTTGCCTTAGGGGGGGATAAACCCAACAAGACTTCCTGCAGACTTCTTGCACCAAAAAAGAAAATCACGTCCCAGCCAAATGTAGAGCAACACTCGGAGACAGCCTCTCAGCAAAAATGTGGAATTCCCTTCAAAACGGCGTTGCATAAATTAAGCATAAAAGAAATGCATTTTTTACTAGACTTTACAAGCAGGCAAGGTGCCACTTAAGGGCACAAGGTCTTGCTCTAACTCCACTGAATCAATAGTGCAGGCAAATTGGCACACTAATCAACATTCCAATATTGCTATTTGCATATTTGATCCAGGATTTGTTCAATGGATTATACATATTACCTGCATGATGTTTAATTGCCTTTTTAATAGACTGTGTGATTAAACAAGGAAGTCGGGGTAGGCTGGGTGGAACAACAGTGCAGAAAAATCTTATTAAAACAAGTTGCTTGCATCCTTCCGGAAAAGCGTCTGAAGGTGCCGGAATGAAATAAAGCAGAGATCCGTCTTGTGATAGAGGCAGCAGTGGCTGTTCAAAATTCATTCATTTGCCTGGTATTTGTTTAAGGAGATTGGTGAGGAGGCTGCTGGTTCCCGTCACCGCAGAGTTTTATAACTTATCATGTTTTAACAGATGAGAGGCGTGAGGCTCTATATTGCACACACGTGTAGTATTGTTGCAATGCGGGTGTGCGGATGAATAAAAACGTTAGTCTGGGACCTTTGAATGACATGGGGTGAAAGCACATAGTTACAGGAAGGCTTACCTGTAAACACACATACCAGGGTTTTCATGCAAATATGATTTGGAGGCTATTAAAACTGCTTGCCTGAAATGTTTTCCTGTTTTAACTCTGGAAGCTAACAGCCACCAATGCAAGTGACTAAGCGCTGACAACAGGCTCTCTTAAAACAACAATGGACTCTCTAATGTTCAGCAGTATTAGTGCCAAGCTGTAGGTAAGCCAAGTGAAGCACTACACAGTTTCCAAGTAGGCTGAGTGTCTTATACGCCCGGGCCGCAGTGCATTTCAGGTTGTGCATGTATATTTGATCGCGTGTCTCAATATAGTACACAGTCTTATGTTTCGGGCCAAATAAGTTTAGAGTACATTCAGTCTGCTTCTCACCATGAACTCGAAGACAGCTTGATGTTAGGGGGGGGTTAGTGGCATAGTCAAAGGCCAAAGATACACATGCACACATTAGTCAAAAGCACAATGGTACATTTTGAATATGATTGTACATTCTGATCTATTACATGGCATTTCCTAACAAGGGAAAGTAAAACAACGACAAAAAGAAGTCTCAGTGAGGTCACCCTCTCCTACATTTAGCGGCCAGTCACCTGCTCTCATTAATAAGGAAATTAATGTTGCATTCCGTTTCAATTAACCTTCCCCGGCTACAGGAGCAAGACTGGGAGGGAGGCCCAGGCACCCGCCGAGGTCAGGGTAATTGAATCAGAGGTACAACAATGACAAGGCCAAGGAGTTGTTGCCATGGTGTTGGGGGCAACTGTGAACCCGTCATTAGGGTGGAGGTTGAGGCTGCTGTGTGTCAGATCGTGTTGTTGTACAGTGTATCAGAGATGTGACAGTCATCATCAGTGAGGTCAGCCTTTGTGACTATCAGGTGGCAAATTAGACGATGCTTGTTGGTGGAAGTAAATCTGCGTAATGTCTGAAGGTAGTTCATAGAACGCTTGTGTGCACAACAGACTTAGCTTGGGACTAAATGGTGAACTGTGAACATTGGAAATCCATTTTTAAATGTCTGGTACTTGTGGATCCCATCCAAGGAGGGAATGATACCAAATTTGGAGTCCATTTTTGTTTTTCTATGGGGTAAGTGTCGAAATACAGGATTCCACAGCAGCGCAGTATCTCAGGCTATACACCCATGTTGGACGAGTCCACACCTTGACCACTTTCAGTCCCAGTGCAGAAGACTGTATGTGGGGAGGTAGAAAATTGGGGTGTTGAGGTTAGGGTGGTGGACGTGCTTTAGTTGCCTAATCTGAACATTTCCTTTCCCATATGGTATTTGCCTTAACAACAATCCTTTTCAGATACAGTGCAAGAAGAGTATTTTTAAAATGTTGGCATAAGATATAAAATAGTTTAGCAAAGTATTGCTAAACAAAGTTTTTTTTTGGCTATAGGGTTGTCCTACATCAGTCACTACATCTCTTGCAACCAAAAAAGATAACATTAATACACAAGTCATTTTCACTTCCCAATACATTTTGTAGGAAACATAATGCTGCCAAGATTATGTTTTCTAATCAACAAAAGAAGAAAATCTTCACACTGAACTTGTCAAAAACACTCACTGACAGTATATTTGTTTTTCCCCCAATATCCTCTCGTGGCAACTCAAGTATGATAAACGTTTTTATTTGTTCGGTCAGCTGAAAGTGCCTGGATAAGGGAAAGGCTGTGGTCTTGGTTGAAAGTCTACGCTGACCTGCAGCATGAGACAAAACACTTTTGCAATATTTAACCAAATCCACAATCTCAAGTTTTAAGTTGTCTAAATCAATTTCTTGTCACTCTCATTTTGTTACAGTAAGATTTTTCCCTACTTTATCCACTTCTGCTTCTCTCTCTCTCTCTCTCTCTCTCTCTCTCTCTCTCTCTCTCTCTCTCTCGGCGTGTCTCCGACGATGCTCTGTCTGCTCTTCGAATGCGCTGCTGAGCATTGGCCAACAGTAAAACACACTTGGGTGTGTCCAACGATCTGATGAATGACCCTGCGGCTGGCGGTCGGATCGATACGGAGACTGTGCGCCTGAACATGTTGGGGGGTGTGAGACGAGGAGGCGCATTGTGCTGAGCTGGAAATCCCATTAAATCCCTGCTATCACATACACACACACACACACTCGCACACACGCTTTAACACACTACAACCTCCAACACACATTAGTAAACACACATACTAGCTATCCATGTCTTTACTGACACACAGTAGCCCACACGGAGCACATTTGTACCTACACACACACACACACACACACACACACACACACACACACACACACACACACACACACAGGTTCTACCTTTGTTGTAAGAGGCCAGCTATAACTCACTGCTCTCCTGTACTGTACCAACTAGAGCGATGCAAAGCTGCTGCTCTCCTCTCACTCCTTCAACAGGCTGAAGCCTCAGATCTTCTCCTTTTTGTCAGGGAAATGTCAAAATGCCTGTAACGGCAGTACTCAAGCAGCACAATATGTTTGTTTGTATGTGTTGTGGTGAAGTGATATGGATACTATGACTCATGTCTCTGCAGGTGCCCAGCGGGTCTTTCTGGCAACATGTAGCTGTGTATGTGTGCACGTCTGTGTGTGTGTGTGTGTGTGTGTGTGTGTGTGTGTGTGTGTGTGTGTGTGTGTGTTGTGTAAGCAGCCACCTTGCCGCCCTTATGCCTGCGCTGAGAGTGCGGCATTGGCCTTCAAAATAATCTCTTTCTATCTGTCTCCATGTGCTTATCCCCCCTTGATCCCTCCTTTCCATCCTTGTCTCTCTTTCTGCCTAACACCTTCCATCCACCTGTTTCCCTGCATCCTTCTTTTGTGTACCGCACTCTTTTGTTGAGCTTGCTTCATCTGTCATGTCTTCCCTCTTTTCATCCCTCTCTCCATCCAGGGGCCTCTAGCGTGACATTCTATCTCTGACACATCATGCATGTCCTGCTCCGACGATGCCAGCGCACGGATCAGCCACAATGTGTGTCATCTGGCTAGAGGAGGGAGCGAGGGAAGGGAGGGAGGGGTGGGGGACAGATAGACAGGGATGATCACCCACTCCCTCAAATGCCTACGACTGGCCAGTCGAACCACAGAAAGTTGTGTTGTCCACACTTCTTAGTGGTGGTTTTTTGTTGTGACTAGAGCCTTTCTTAATACACATTTCATATCATATATGGGTTTTGTCTTTGTGTGTTAAGTCTGCAAATAGGCATCCATGTGTATATTTAATGGAAGATTAGAATGTGTATTTCACAAGAAACATAGGATCTGTAGTATAATTGGTCCATATATTTAGCTTTATTGTTTGTTGCCAAACATATTCTGTAGCAATCCCCCTTGTCACTCTCAAACACTATTTCCATTCAGGCTCCACACACATCTATTCAACATAAAAAAGCAAAAGTAACTCTTTGCTAAAACCTACAGGTCTCTGAAAATGGAAAAATGACACACTCCAAAGCCCTACATTTTAGCACAAAGGGCGCATAAAAAACAAAACAAAGACTATACATTGTAATGTTCCTGGAAACTGCAATGTTCCTCACACCACAGTATGAAATGTTTGGATGGAACAATCAATAAACTGGCAATTTTGTCATGTGCATGAGGGTGGAAATATTTTTGACATATTTCTTGTTTTGTCCAGGAGAATAATTGAATATACTCAATTTCTAATGTCACTTTATTTTTTAGGAGAAACTGGAAAGAACAAAATGAATCATGCTAGCTCCAACTATCCAATTTATAAGAATGAACCCTGCCTAATGCAATTACTGAGGCAGTTTGATCACATCACTATCTTCTGTCAGCACTCAAACTACTGTAGTGTAAAGTGACTGCTGTGTTCGTGCTGCCTCTGCTTTCTCACACTATTCCTCCATGTTGTGCCAGTATGTGTTTATGCACATGGAGTACTTAGAGACACATAATCAATATACACACACGTGGTTCCTATATCACAACACACATACATAGAAATGCACAATACACGTATTCAGGCAAGCAATTGTACATAATGCATATGTGGAATGCCAGAGCTTGGCTCAGCTTCTGGATCTTCTGCTGGGTCACACTAGCACTTAAATGCTTAGTTAGTTGAAGCAATCCTATCAGTTATATCACGCAAAGACAAGGGGCTTAAAGACCCACCCTCTGCCACCAAGCACCCCTCTCCCCAAGCCACCTTGCCTTGCATAGTCTAGAGAATTCCCTACAGTATTCCCAGGACATACGACACATTTCCACACAACAGTTAACCTGAAGCCATGTTACCTGGGGAGCCTAGAATATAGTCTCCTTCTATGGTCCCCTACTTTCTTGCATTCTTACCCTTGGCTATCTAGTGTTGTTTATTAACCTAACTTAGCTGAGTGAAGCTCCCACAGTAAGCAGAAATGCTAATGGTCTACATTTCCAGGGAAAGATTAAATTATATTGCGTTGATAATGTTTAAAAGCAAAATCTCAACTTAGCTTGCACCTAGCTAAGTTATAATATATTTGAGTTAGCTATCATTAGCAATAACGTCAGCTAGTTTGAGGTGTATGCAGGTTAACCATTACATTAGTAGCACATTTCCCTTAAACATTGACTTAAGTGCAAGTGCAAGTGATGCACGGGCATCATCATTTCTTCTTCTTTCTTTTCTCTGCTCCTGACTCATGCTGTCTTTTTTAGGCCATTTCCAAAAAGGTTTACTTAGACATAGACACGAGATTCAGCTTTAGCCTAGCTGACATTTTAACTTCGTCAGGCCAGGCGCTATCCAACCGACGAGACCACTGAGATAGGGAAGGGGACCCACAGGGAGCTTGGGAAGTTCAATGTGTGTGTTTGGGGGTGGGGGTCACCATTTTTACTTTCTTGAGCAATTAAATATCTACATCTATTGTTCTGCCTGTTTTGGGATATACATGCCTAAAAAGTGCCTAATATGTCTATACTGAAATAACATTTGCATTATAATTATTATGACTATGATGCTTTTTCTTTAGTCTATTTTGGTGCCCCTCTCAGCACTCGGTGCCCTATGCACAGCGTGCGATGTGCGTGGTAGGAGATGTGCTTGGTAGGAGCGGCAGTGCTGCTTGCACGCGGTTATTGAAGGAACTCGGCTGGGAGGTTGTTCCAAACATCTTGGACTTCTAACCACAGATCTTCTGTGGGTGTAGGCTTCCTCAAGTCCTTCTGTCTCTTCATGTAATCCCAGACACACTCGATGATGTTGACATTAGGGTTCTGTAGGGGCCAGGCCATCACTTCCAGGACTTCATGTTCTTCTTTACAATGAAGATAGTTCTTAATGACCTTGGGGTCGTTGTCCTGCTGCAGAATTAATTTGGGGCCAATCATACATCTCAGCATTGAGGACGCCATTAATCCCAACCAAATCTCCAACTCTATTTGCAGAACTCCAGCCCCAAACTTGCAAAGGGACCTCCCCCATGCGTCACTTTAGCCTGCAGACACTGATTATTGTAGCGCTCTCCAGCCCTTCGGCCAACAAACTGCCTTCTGCTACAGCCAAATATTTCAAATTTTGACTCATCAGGTCCAGAGCACCTGCTGCCATTTTTCTGCACCCCAGTTCCAATGTTTTTGTGCATTGCTGAGTTGCTTGGCCTTGTTTCCATGTCGGAGGTATGGCTTTCTGGCAGCAACTCTTCCATGAAGACCACTTCTGGCCAGACTAAACTGTTAATTTAATAAAAGTCAATTTTATTCATAGTATGAAACCATAACAGTTATCTCGAGACGCATTACACATACTGTAGAGTAGGTCTAGACCACACTCTATAATTTACAAAGTCCCAACAATTCCAGTAACTCCCCCAAGAGCAAGCATTTAGTGGCGAGGAAAAACTCCCATTCAGGCCAGACCCAGGATCTTGGTCGGCGGTGTCCAGACGGTGCCGGTTGGGGGGGTGATGCACAGTGGCAATAACAGTCGCAATAAAGATACAGGAACAGTGACTACAAATGGTAGTAGTTGTTCATGTCCTAGCAGGGTGTTACAGTAAGTAGCGTGGCACAGCACTACTGACATTTTATTAATTATAATTGAATTGCTTTTAAAGGATAAAATTACAGTTTGCTAATTGTTAATTGATAATTTACTAAAGATTAATTATAAGAGATGATACAGAGGATGAATGAATGATGATGAATGTATGAATTTAGGCTCATTGCTTAGCTTTATTATACCCAACTGCAAAGACTGCAGACCTCTTACTTATGTATGTAAAAAACATGCAATGACACATAGGGCTGAAATGCAACATTTTATTTAGAAATGAAAACCCATTCCCAACCCATCAGGGAAATCGTAGGCCCGACTCTCGTCAGCAGACTGACAAATTACCCCTGGAACCGGTCCCAGTGAAAGCAGAGCTCCTTCACCAGCCGGAGTTCCCCCAACTGCTCTCTGGACCTGAGGGTCTCGTGCACCCACACCCTTCTCACTGCGGCGTTCCTCCGTGTATCCCCCAACCAGGGCAAGTGCCAAGGCTTTCGTTTAGTTCAAAGACAGGAACATCTTCACCACCAAATCACTACAGGAATGCTGTGTATCCTACACAATGTCGCATGTAGCCTTCTACAAGTCGGATGTAAACACCGGACGCAGACGTGACGTGCATTCAAATATTGGCGCATGTATGGCGAAAATGTAGAAAACCTTGCCTATTTTGCACTGAGCCCAGCGGCAAGCACAACAAATATGTTTTGGGAATAGGACGCAGCCTAGTGGCGAGCGCAGCGCATGCCGCATACAGTGTGAAACGGCCCTCAACCCTTCAATCATAATACTTTTTATAGGGCCTCAAAGCAACATGTAAAGATACCGTAGATGTTTCCCTCTATTGTAGCTTTAGGCTTAGACCCCCATTTATTCTTGGAGGGAATGCAGTTGATTAGAGGAATCCCAATAATATGCCATATATTCTATTAAACAGTGTATTTGAAGGCTATTGTGGGTAAAAAAAACAACAACCTGTAAACCACTTTACCACAGCACCATACATAATGTGTCATATGTGTCTGTCCTTGAACCTTAAGGAACGAATGATTTGTTCATATATACTGTATATAAATTACATTTCACAAAACATAGTTGTAGCTTGTCATCCTCCACTGTGCATGCATATTCAGACACACACACACACACACACACACACACACACACACACAAACAGAAAAATGTATCACCTGCTACTCTTCCCCCACCATCCTGTTCAAAACTACACAGTGTCTAACGTGTGTTGCTTCAGCCTTGTGCAAACGCGAATCCAAAAATCCATTGTTTTTGTTTAATACTGCACTCTGACCATGGCCTTCCGTGATTGTTACTTTCTCTCTTCTCCTTCCACCTCTCCTTCTGTCCTTTCTCACTATCTGTCTTACTCAATGTCTTCCCCTGGAGCTTGTTTAGTAGTAGCCCGGACCCCTTCGCTCTTTTTAAACCAACTGGATTTGTGCCTCCATAATGAACTCAGTCAGTGCAAGAGAATGAGCAGGATTAATCCAGCCAACAGCAACGAAAGGATTTGATGATGTCATCCCTATGAATGAACCAGTTAGCGGATTATTCCCTCCGAGGTGGAAGCGATCCAAATGAATAAATGTGAACGCCAGGGCAAAGGGCGGAAGTGTTGGCGAAGAAATATTAAAAAGACTGATGTGAATTTGTGCTCTGGAAACAGAAAGGTGGATGAGATGAAGTGAGCGACTAGGAAGGAAAATAAAGTAGGGCAGGACAAAGGAGAAGATAGAGACACAAAGTGAATAAGTGAGGATGAGAATGATTGATGGATGAACCAAGGAAGACAAAAGAAAGGACAAATCAGTGGAAGAAGATATAGGTTGGTTTCAAACCCCTGTCTTTCCATCTGTCAGGACAAATGGCATCGTGAGAGGTTGGTCTGGGCAGACAGTGCTTAGTGGGAGGTGTCAGCTTTGAGCTATGGGAGCGCCAGAGGAATCTGTACCAGAGGCCCCAGCTGTGGCAATCACTGCTCAGTGGGCCGCTGGGCCAGAGCAATCAGGCCACCAGCAAGCCATCAGCTGAGCTCTCTCCCTTCTGTGTACGTCACCCTCCTGTCCCATCATCCTGATCATACATACACAGCAGCTGAACACACCTGAAATTATAATGCATCTCACGTCAATATAGTGAAACACTTTCAGTGTATTTGATAGGCTTACCTTACAAATCATCTCCTAAATCAGACGTTATTTCCCTGAAAGCTAAATATAAATAATTTACATGATTGCCATTGTAATATAATGTATATCACATATCAAATGGGATGAAGTGGGGCTGTCATAGTTACATATAGCATGTATTAACACAAGCTGTCATGACCGAAGTGTGAAAGTCAGCAAGCAAATGTTTGTGCGAACACTCAAAAATAGAGGCACAAGCAGCAGCCTACATTTTTAAACCTGGTGGTACCAAACCATTTATCACACATGTACCAACACAGGCACATGCAGTAATGGGCTCTCCTGAGACCACATGTGTACCTTCTGAACCCCCATAAAAGGGTAGTTTCTGATTTGTAACACCTCGTCCTCTACTAAATGCAATCTTCTAATATGCCATAGGGTAGCAGGCTAGCTATTAACCGTGTACCAATA
Organism: Etheostoma cragini; assembly: GCF_013103735.1. Classification (NCBI taxonomy): domain Eukaryota; kingdom Metazoa; phylum Chordata; class Actinopteri; order Perciformes; family Percidae; genus Etheostoma; species Etheostoma cragini. Next base: position 14,826,104 of record NC_048425.1, on the reverse strand, counting down.
TTTTGAACTGTACCGTATTATGTATCATATTTGGGTAATCCAGAAAACTTGCAAGGTTTTTGATCCCATTGAAATCAATAATTGAAGTTTGTTTACGTAGCACACTGGATGGAGAAGGGCTCATCAAGAACCACAACAACACAGGTTACATCCTTGTCCAGGTTGGCCAGACATCTATCAAACACAATTGGCAATGTGTGCTGGTGGGAAACCAGTGAGGGATTATGCTCTTATAGCTGTACCGGAAACTCAATCAATTTGTGTACATGGGCGCTATGGCATGAACGTGTTTGTGTGTATGTGTGTGTGTGTGTGTTGGAGGAGCTCTTGGTGAAACTTTTCCTTAAGGCAAATGCAACTGCCATTTTTGTGTGTTGTGGAGGATGTGCAGGGCTCTCTAAATGATGCCCAGTAGAACACACTTGTACTGTACATCATTTAAACTTCAGAGAGAAAAAGCTGCACTTAAACCCACCATTGGGTATTCCATTTAAACTTGTGCTAAAAGACTGATATACGGATGCATATTAAGAATGCTTTCCTGCTCTTTCCCTTTCTCCGCTCCCTCCCTTTCTACTCCCCCGTTCATAAAGGTTCTAATGAGTTGTCGGCGGAGCTGAGGCAAGACAGCCGTAATGTGCCATGAAATATGTACGCCAGGCCTTTTGGAAAATGTCTGTTTCATGCCCCCCTCCTCTATCTTTCTCACTAGGAGAAGGAGAGGAGGTTCCTCTTCTTTGATTAATGGTCACGGCAATGGCAGCAGGAGCAGGTAAGGTGGTGCGGCACAGCCCAACGTATGAATCCATCCCGACACTCTTCCTTTCCCCCTAATTAGATTATTGGACTGATGAGCTAGCACCAGAGATTAAGTCCTTCATCAGTTCTGAGAAGGGAGGGAGGGAGGGAGATCGGGGGAAAGTGGACCATCCACTCTTCGTCCTCGCTACATCCATCCGCCCACTCATTCCCTCGGTGATTCTCAACCATTGTAAATCTGCAAAGCAATAGCAAGTGGACAATAAGAAAGAGCAAGGTTCCAATCATGAGTGTGGTTTTAATTAATCCACCATGCCAGTTGTTTTGAATAGAGCCAAATCTTTAGTAAAGAAGCAAAGCTACAATGTGCCAGCTGCAAACAAATTGGAGTAGAATCAAATGGTATCATTTTATAAACATGCAACACGTTCTGCCATAATCTGAGTACAGTATGTGTGCATGATGATAGTTTTACCCTTTCCCTCTCCTCATATCACTAGAAGCAAGACAAGCGACTCAACAATGACAGATTATCGAACACCTTGCACAAAAGGGCCCCACTCTTTTATGTGCTTGTCCTGCATCTATCCCTTGGCCCTAATTTACGGGCTAGACCTTTTTGAATCTTTTTATATATGCCCTATATTCATTCACCTTCTGCAAATGGACATAAATCCTCATCCCCCACCCCCTTACGGCTCTGGTATTTTAAGTTCTTGTTTTCAAAGTTGGAATGGTGAGCTTGGTAGGGCCAAGCCAGGGAGCCAGCTCCTACACTTTCATGTTTTATGACTGTAGGGTACTTTGTCTTCTTGTGTCTCAGCAACTGCTCAAAGGTTTTGATGTTTCATTTGATTGGATGAAATGTGCGGAAGCTTGAAATTATAGTACCAGATCACATGTCCAAGAATGCACTTACTGTGAAAAATCTTGTTTATGGGAGGATACCATGTTTCAGTGCTGTTTCATGCAATGTGCACAGTCCAGCATATGTCACCACCACCTTCTGTCCTTAGCCTCAACTTTTCCAGTTACCAAGCAGGCTTATAAATTACCGCTGGATGTGTGGTGGAATTTTGGCTTCTCAGCTCACAGAGTGGCTGGCGGCCACAATATTGCACCATGCAAAAACTTACATGCATAAATATGATCACCAGGTCAGTGAGTGTAAGACTGATCAAACTGTTGAATGTAGGCCCAGCTGTTGTGGCTGGGGAAATTGGTCCAAGGAATCTGGGGTTAGCAACTGAAGACAAGTATTTGTCATTCATTTACCTTCACAGATTGTGTCTTTACAGTGAGGCTATATTTAAATGTGTGTAAAAGAGCATGTGAGAACGTGTTTAAAAAAAATAGTCCACGGGTTTGCCTTCTTGTCCGTTTAACATGTGGCCATGTTCCTCTTTTCCTAAAATATCCTTAGAATTATGACTCCTGATGTGTCCTATGAAAATAAAACCCTTGATGTGTTGTCATACCTCTTTTGATTGCACCATTTTATGACAGTCTCTATTTTCATAGAATGTTGCAGTTGGTGTGCAGTTGCAAGCCCTGATGACTAGCCATGCAATGTCCTTGGCTCATGTTGTTGAAACAAAAGGTCCATTTGCTCATGACATAGGTCATATTTTACCTTGCCCTCTTATTTAAAGGTGTTGTGTAAAACACATTTTAGATACTGCACTAATCAGAATTAGCAAGCTTAGATTGTTTGCCACTTTCATCACATAGCTTCTGTGGTCTACTGTTTTCAGTTTTTCAGCAAAGTATATACTCTTCTAATCAGCATAAGTTGAATTGGTTACAGTTACTGTTGGTCTTGATCTACAGTGAGCCAACACTCTTTCAGATACAATGTGTTGATGTTGGAAGGGAAGCTTTGAAGGAACTTCCTGGGTGGTTTCCAGGTGTGTACTGTACAGTCTTACAGTGTTAATATGTCCTTTTTTGTTAGGGTGGTATCTGTTTATAGCTGCAGAACTTACCACAAACAGAATGCACTAGCTCAAGGACAGTGCCCTGTTTTATAAAAAGGTCTGAGTGTGCAAGTATGTGTGTGCACATGCTGTCTCTTGTGTATTATAGTGAAATCACTATAATAGCTATAATTTATAATAGATGCCAGCCCACAGTATTCATTTTAGTGTGTTTTTCTTCCCTTAGACTGGCTTTGTGCCAGCAATCGATTGGCTCAGTGGTCTGCTAATTTGTCTGTACCACCTTTGATGTTTATTTCCAAGACATGTGCCTGACACCTCCAAAGAAAACTACTTATATGTGAAGCATAACTAAAGTGTTTCTTTTAAATGATGTTCTTAGTCTTTTCAGAATAATGTCTGCCAGTCTCAAGAGTCTGAAATACAGCAAAGGTTAGCAATGTTGTCAGTAGAAAAGCAGCTTAAATACAAAGCATGTCTTTGAAAAATGGAATTTAATATATTGTTAAACAGTTTGAAAATTGTGTGGTGTTCCAGTATTTACTCATTCGCTTCACTTCGTGCAGCCTCTGCAAATGTAATGTCTTTGTTGGTGAGTGTGACTCTGCGTGCGTGTCTAACTAGTTCTGTAGGCCAAAGCTGATGGTAGTTTTGTAACAACTGGAGCTTTCTGGAAGGAGTGTGTGCGCACATACGTGGCTGTCACTGTGCATGCACTGTACCAAGTTGGTTGAGACCTTGCCTGTTCATTTTTTTTCCTGCATTGATTACATTCTTTCTGTAGCAAGCATGTAGCAAATATTTCAAGCAAACATATCATCAGCAACTTAAACTATATTACAAACAGTTTTTAATGGCTTGTCTAACCTCGCAAGTGTGTGTTGGGTATCTGTGTGTCTAAAGCATCTTGGATTTCGTCGTAGAAGGTCGTGAGTTATCACGTGGTGACAATGTTACAACACTTCTGTCCCCTATAGCAGGCAGCAGAGCGTCCAAATATGGCCAGGGTCAAATAAACAGAATGCTTGTGGCTCATCACAAGGGCAAGCTAATATGGTAGGCTACATAGGCACAATTAGTTTTTTATGTGACAGAACGTGCTATACATTGGAACAGTGTGAAAGGGGAGGAAATGCTGTCCCATGGTACGGGCAGGTAAAAGTTTAGGAACATACTGTTATTCATTATACTATTAAGACAAAATGCTATGGAATTATGATTATGTAGTACTTATGGCAATCCCTTTTGCCTATTTCTTTTATAATAGTAGGCCTATTTGTCACAAAACATGTTTTTCCATAAGTTTTTACAGAAACCAAGGATGAAACATCTGTATTGTCAGGCTGAAAGAGGGGCTAGAAGGCTCTAATGCTATTCAGTATCTCTTGTTGTCCCCATAATATCGAGATTATGAGAGCCAACCAAATTTACAGTGATAGCCCAAAGAAGACCTCCACTACTAATCACACGTTTATTTTCAACGTCCTTTGCTGCACAACCAGGCAGGCAATCCTTTATTATAAATTATAAATTTTCAAGGGATGTAAACACAGCCCTAATCTCCTTATTCTTGAAAAATGATATGGATCCTACAGAGTGCTCTAGCTATCGACCTGTCGATCTGAGCCTCCTTATTTTAGCCTCCTCTGATTTAAAAATCTTTGCAAAAGTGCAAAGTGTACCCTGACCAAACAGGATTCATAGAAATGAGAATGGCAGAAGATAATGTTAAACGCCTTCTCCACATTGTTGATGCGGCAGAAGACAGTAAGACCCCAATGTCACTTCTCTCTCTTGATGCAATGAAAGCCTTTGGCAGACTTGAGTGGCCGTTTCTATGGTCAGCCTTAGAGGTGATGGGCTTTGGTAACACTTTCATTGATATGATTAAAGTTTTCTATTCTAATCCCTCAGCCCTAGTCTCAACCACTTCCTCCCCCTAGTTTCCAGATCTTCACGTCAAGGCTGCCCCTTGAGTCCTGCACTATTTGTCATTTCTCTAGAGCCTCTGGCTCAAGCTATTCACCAATTGATTATGGTGATGCCAGTATGCATTTGTAATACACAGCACCACCTCTCACTATTTGCCGGCGATGTTTAAAAAAAAAAAAAAAAAAAAAGCCGCTTTCAGTCTCTTCATCACCTCCTATCATTATGCAAGAAGTATGGAAGCTTATTAGGCTTTAAATTAACTGACTATTTGCAATTCAATCATCCCTGCTAACATCCCCATTGTTAAGCAGTTTAAATATTTAGATATTACATTTAAACCAGATTGTTAAACATAACTATTCTGGTGCTCTGAATAGCGTTTTGAAAGATATGGAAAAGTGGATGGGTCTCCCCATATCTATTCAAGCCTGTATCTCAGTGGTTAAAATGGACTATTTCTATGAGCTCCATGCTACCTCTCTCATGATTGGTGGGAGGCCTGTAACAGCTCCACAATGGGAACAGAAAGGGGGGTTCCTTGTCCAAAAGTCTTTTAGTGAGGTTGCCTTGTTACCCTGTGCTGACTTACAAAACTCATTCAATCTACCACGTTCCTCTTTTTTCTTTTACCTTCAGTTAAGATCAGCACTCAAGGCATACGGTGTCCCCTGGCAGAAGGCCCTGCCCATTCATCCTATCCAGGAGTTATTTACTGTGCAGCCAAAAACCTGTGGTACAGCATCAAGGCTTTATCAGTTCTTGGTGATATCTGAGTGCTCTGGCCTTCCTGTTGAGAGGATCTGGGTACGCGATTGCCCAGGACTGATTATCAATCTTGACTGGCATGATGTAGTGTCTAGTATTCGGGAAGTATCAAACAGTCCAGACCATCAGCTGATTCGCTACAATTTCATTCATAGGACATATTTCACCTCTGTGAAAATTCATCACTTGAAAGTAAATAACAGTCCTAAAAGCTCAAGTTACATATCTTTACATGATCTGGGACTGCTCTCCTGTTGGTCAGTTCTGGAACCATATTGCACCAAAATACTGTCAATGTCAAAACTAGCAGATTTGGCTGGACTTACAGCGGCCAAGAGAATGATTGCAACCCATTGGAAACCACCTCCTGACTTTTCTATTCGTACTTGGACCCTTTCCTTTCCGGATGTTGTGTATATGGAGCTCTCCGCGGCTCACATAGGTGGAGACCCGGGAAGGGCTTTGGACACTTGGCTCAGCATTGCTGGATCCTTGAAGTCTGTGCTGTAGATTTGTACTACGGCCTCCTGTGCCGGTCTCCCTGTCAATGCCTCTTGTTTGGTTATTTGTCTGTGTCTGTTCCTGTGTGTCTTGTTTGTGAGCTGTTGTGTTTTTTTGTGTCTCCCTCCTTCCCATATCTCCTCTTTTTGTTTTAGAGTGAAACATTTGATTGCAAGGAAGGATTGTGGAAAAGGTGCACTATGTATGTTGTCATCTAGACCAATGTTTTAATTTTAATCTGTTTATTGAGCCCCAACGGGGAAATTACAATTTACACTTTGCGTCCACATTTGTTTTTTGTTAGTAATCACACACAGTCCCGAACTACACTCACGCATGCTCAGGATCTGTACATGCATAATGGAGAGATGTCAGAGTGAGTGGGCCAGCTGAACCAGCGCCCTGAGCGGTTGGGGGGATACGGTGCCTTGCTCAACAGCACCTGGCAGTGCCCAGTAGGTGAAGTGGTATCTCTCCAGCCACCAATCCACACTCCATACCTTTTCGTCCATACAGGGACTTGAACCAGTGACCTTCCGGTTCCCAACCCAACTCCCTATGGACTGAGCTACTGCCACCCCTTTGCTCTTTAGTCTTTAAATAAAAAGAATTTGATTACAAAAGAATAATAAAAAGAAACCCAACATGTCTTTGTAGATAAAGTGACTTTACTTTTGGCCCTAAGTAGCCCCATTTTGCTATCTCTATAGTAATGTTTCCACCAAGAAGTCCCCATGGTCCACATTTCACTTGAGACCAATGCAACACAGTAAAGAGGTATATTCAACAGCAGAACGCAGATGGGCAGAAACCAAGGCGTACACCAATTGCAGACTGAGGTTTTAAAGAGAAACAAACAAACTTAATGTATCATGCAGATCTAAATAAGGCTCTTTATGTGATCCATTCATAGTTCCTGACTGTGGGTTTTGTAGCGTTACCACACGAAACGTTAAAAAGAGGGAGCACAAGACAGCACCTTCCCCTCCGGCTGTGTCTCTTGGGGAAACTTGCTGCCTTGATCCATGATGGAAATATAGTAGTAAGGGGAGTGTTTTCTTTTCCATTTGCTGTCGCCGTCCACTTCCGTCTCCCATTATCCCCAGGGTTTCAATTACTGTCTCCCCTCACCTCTTATTAGAACTAGCAGGCTGCTCAGTGTTAATGCTCACGCACACACATGCACAAACACACATAGAAAGACAGAGTGGAACACACATTTGAGCTCAAATGGAGCATAGTCAAGTGTACACACACACACACACACACACACCGCTAATTCACATATGTTCCGTGTTGAGCTCTTAAACACAAAACTGTGTCTGTAACTTGTGTGAAAGGTGCTAGTGATAAACACCAGTTCCCCTCCATCATTCATATTCATCATTTTCTATCAAATTCAAAGCATCATACCTGGAACCACAGAGCATCTTGCATGATGGATGGTGTTAATTATCGCAGGGTGATGTTTCACTTTCTTTCTCAAGGCAGATAAAGTTCCAGCAAAATGGTGAAAGATGGCAGTGAAGACGCGTTTGATGTTGTTGCCATCACTTTACCCATCAAACTTAGAATTATGTTGGCATCACTTCACACCTTTTCTTAACATTTTATTGATTTTCTATTTTGCTTCTTAAGTAGGCCATTTTTCCCGTATGACATTCAGTTCAGTAAGCAGTCGTCAATACTCAGAGAACCAAAGTTACTGTTTTGACCAACACAGATGATCAGGTCATCAGATCATTTAGTGGTGTTTTTCAACACTCAGTTTAACATGTTAGTGATGCAGAAACACAACTTTTAGGATGAAATAAAACTAACATAAAAGTAGACGACCCGTCACCTCATCCACACACAGCTGTCAGTGGTCCCGCATCCTCACATCACTCTGGTGGTCAAGGAAAAGGGGCCTTCTGGTTGAGACATCTGAGTAAGCCAGCAGGCTAATTCTGCTAATACAGATTAGCTCCCATGGGAACTGCTGTATTGATTGGACAACAAAGGCTTGGAGAAAAACGCTCCAACATTCAATTATCCACACCGATAGACATAACGCCATTCTACTCCTCCCTCCTTCTTCCCCCTCTCCTTTTCCCTGTCCTTCTCTCTCCTTATACCTATTTCTTTACTGAAAGAATCAGTGAGGTCGGAGGAGGGAGCAGACAAACGTGTGTGTGTGTGCGTGTGCGTGTGCGTGTGCGTGTGCGTGTGCGTGTGCGTGTGCGTGTGCGTGCCAGTGTTTGGGTGTTTTTGGTCTTCAGCTTCTTTCTTTCGCTGTCTGTCTGCATTGCTCACGTTTTATTCAAATTCCCATTGTTTGTTTATTTCAATACGTACAGTTGTGATTTATTTTGTTCAGGGGAAATTATGTTTATTCCACTCCTGTGCATCAAGTAATGATAAGGATATAATGTCAACATGTGACATGTGGCCTAATTTCCCTTGAGGATGCAATTGTAATGTCTGCATGTATGTGTACGCATACCAAAAAATGTGGGAGACTGAGGGAATATTGTTGCCTGTTGGTTGCATTCTAATAAAGCTAATATGACGTGTCCGATACATGCAATTAAGAACATTTTGAAGATATATTACCTTAGAAGGAACACTGCCCAGGTATTTGAGTTGCAGTTAAGGCTGCTTAAAGTATTTTATTGAACACTTTTCTCTTTTTTTATTACACACATTCTCTCCCTGCTGTTTGACTCAATTAAAAGGCAGATACAATCCAAATAATTCAACCTTTCCCAATGCACGTGTGTGCAATGCGTCAAAATCAACTGAGCATGTTAACATTAGCCGTGGCTCCGCACCCTCTTTACACAGTCACAGCGCTAGCCCTCTCTCATTAGCTCCCACCATTAAAGCTAACTCTGATTGCCTCCGGTCAGAGCTCAGCGCCATGCTCCTATTCCTTGGGATGGCAAAATGAGAGGTGAAGGCTTTTCGTTTCCCGCAGCCAATGAAACATGAAGGCTGCGCAGGTAACAGATGCATCCCCAAAGTATGTACGCGTGCGCGCTAACACACACAAGTTTAGGTCGCACGCGCACACACGGGTCATCACCATTAGACGAGCGTCGCATTGCTTGAGTGAGCAAAGTAAACGGCTCATGATCTGGGAGAATTATTAGCTATTGGTGGAGCATGTGGACAGAGTGTGTTCTTTCAGAGGGCGAGATGAAAAAAGAAAAAAAAGAGGGAGAGATGGGGAGTGAAACAGCAAGGAAGCTAGAGGAGCATCATCAAAAGAACACTTGGCTCAGCATCATTGGGTTATGTCCATGTCTGTCACCTAAAGTGAATCTTGATTGGTGAGCTAAAGGTCTCTCTTTTCTGAAATGTCAAAGCTTACGAACAGGTGAGAGAATATTCTTCTAACAGTGGTTGCCATATTGCTTGCATATTGCATAGTGCCTAATTTATTTCCCATTACACAAAATGTTAACAAAGCATTAATGAGGTGCTGACTACACCATCCTAACTTAAGACCTAAGAACTGTGTCAAGGGAACATCCGGCCCCACTTTGTATGCCATTGTGGTTTTGTGAGGAATAATGTGCTACGCAGCAACTTTTCCCCACAAAATCAATTTCACTCAACACCTGATATGTTTGCGGCTGCTACAACTATGCCAAGTTTTAATGTACTTCCATGGTTTGTACGCAGCTTAATTGCTTGGCAAAATAGCAAAGAAGGGTTTCAGAGATTCTTCCATAAAGTGTCTGAGGAAGCACAAAAAACTGAAGCAACACGTTTCTTTTCAGACGCGTTGGCGGCTTTGCTGTAGGGATGGCAATGTTGGCCGGTCTGTCGGCCAACTATCTACTCTACTACAGACTGAAATATTAGATGAAGAGACAATCATGGTTCCTTGGGGATGATGCCTACTGACTTTGGTCCCCAAGACATTGGTTTAGTGCCACCAGTAGGTTTTCACTCATCCAGTAACTATCTTAACACCAGATGGATGAACAAATGTTAGTACAGACATTCATGGTGCCCAGACAATATATCCTAATGGCTTTGGAATCCCTTCAGTTTCCATCTAGCGCCCCCATAATGTTGACATTTTAGCTGTCAGATGTCCTGAGCTGACCCTATGTGTAGCATCCAAAGCTCATTTGTGAGCAAAGTAACTCCACCGCTGTTACACCGCTGTACAATCACAAATGGATGGAGTGTTCTATAGTTACAACTTCAACAGAGTGAAACATCTTTTCTCTAGTAGATTGCTTCACTTTACAGGAAATGGAACCTCATAAATACATTGTATTCCTATTATATAAATAATTTTTCAAGTTTGTAAATTTCAGATTTTTGTACCAGGACCTCCATTATTTGGATCAAGTAGCTCAGGAAAAATAAGGTCTATCAGATTAAGAAGGCTACGGCTGTTATTACAATGTGTCAGACACATTTAATCAACATTTAAACATTTAGATAGATTTAAGAATTGGTTTGGACTCCATATCGACAGATATAGTTTAGTGATTTTACGAAAAAAGGTTGAACAAATTGCTACAGAAGCAAACAACTGATTTTGTATCCTCAATATGTCCTGAGGAAGGGAAGAATGCCTTTAAGAGTCCAACTGGGGGGGAAGGTTTCGAAAAAGACCCAAACATGGCCTATTCATGCACCTTTTCATTCTTTTTCTCATGTGAATAGGGTAAACATTTTAACCTTTAGATATCACCATGAAAATAACTTAGTTGATTATTTACATCAAGACAAACAGAAAATGTATAAGAAAACATGTAAAAGTATTTTGAAATTGTTTAACATGGGCAAATGGTGCATAATCTAATTACATATGTGCTAATTTGCATAAATACCACAACAGATCTAACCATTGGGTTTAGCCAGGGGAAAATGTCTAGTTTAATCTTGTTGACATATTACAGTAAAATACTTAATGTTATGGTCTGAATGGAACCCATTTAGGCTACCCATGAGCATTAATGCATAGAGACAGGAAAAAGTAACCAGCCTTTATTAATTATTATTGCCGAGATAGGGTCTGGGGCTGGGTCCGTGTGACTGTTTTTGGGGGATGAGTCTGAGGGAAGAACAGGAGAATGCAGAAGACGAGGTAGGTAAAATATAGGTGCCTGGATAAAACATTCAAATTACAAACACAACACACCACTAGAGAATCTCATCTTCTTCCCATCACAGGCCATCTGCATTGAGTTTGTGCAGCTCATTCCCCTGCAGTGTCCACAGACCAGGTTGCATTCTATATTGTTTTTTTTTATAACTGCATCAAAGGGAGCTGCAGTTAGACTGGCACCTGCAACTTATGACCTTCATGAGCTGCTCCAGAGCAGGAGCTAGTGTTGTCTTAATTGGCACACATCCCTCACTACACTTGTGCCATCCCCACTCCATAGGACAAACTCCATCTGTAAGATAAAATACACTTGTTAACCCCCATGCAGGAGATATTGCCACAGCAACAATTAAGTATCCATCCATCTTCGACCGCTTATCCGGTATCGGGTCAATTAAGTATACAAGATACAAAGTGACACAAGAAACATAGAATAAGAGATTTAGTAAAAAATTGAAATCAAATGTTGATCCCTTCCATTCTTGACGATATAGATGAATTGGTGATCCCTGCACCCATTCAGCAGGTGGTGACAGGCCAGTTGGGCTTTCTCACACAATACAACCTTCATCAAATACTTCTACTGTGCAATCCTGAGCAGCCAAAACTTCCATGCCAGCATCTTTTGTTGCAGCGTTGAATGAGCCGGAGCTCTGGTGGCCAGACACGATCAACATTTTCTTTGCCATCCTGATGCGAGATGTCAACTGTAAATGGTGAGCATTGCAGTTAGCTGGTGTATTGATGGACAGACCAACTCAAGTACACTCACAGGCTGTGGTACTTTCCTGCTCCTGTTGGTGGTAAGACCTGTGGCTAAATGTAAGTAGAACTGGATGCCACTTCCTCACAGAGCTGATGATATTGGAGGGAGTCCAGGCTGTCTGCAGATCTTCCATTGTAGAGAATTACCATAGCTTTCTCTCCTGCTTCTGCTATACATCTGTAGAAGCTGAATGTTCGTAGAACACCTTGGTTTGCTCTCAAAACATGTCACTTTGTTTGAATTTCTTGAGCGATGCTCCCTTCTCGATTCCATGAAGGCCAGATGTAGTGTCACATCCCAGAACTGCGGGTAAGAACAAGATATGCTTACATATGTCTGGGCCGAGCTGTTCTTTTGTGCTCTTGATATTCCACATGTGAGGCTTCTTTGTGTTCTTCCTTGACTCACTACAGAGGAACGGATCATGGGACTCCATGCTCACATGGTGGCAGACAAGGACTAAGAGATCTGTGTCGTCCCCTATTAACACAGTTTTCTTGCACAACCATTGCACAAATACGACTAGACAATGCATAGTCTAGTCATACGCATAGGCATAGCCTGGTCATAGGCAAAGTCTAGGTATAGGCATAGTCTAGTCATAGTCGAGTCATAGGTATAGGCAAAGTCGAGCCATAGGTTAGTCATATTATAGGCATATTGTAGTCATAGGTATAGGCATAGTCTAGTCATAGGTATGGGCGTAGTCATAGTTTTAGCCTTAGTCTAGTCCTAGGTGTAGGCATAGTCTAGTCTAGATAAGAGATAACGAGGTTAGGGTTCATAAAAGAGGTAGGCTGGAGTGGCATGAAGATAACCACTAACCCACATTCTCTTTGTCACACTTAATAGGATTGTCATACAACTGGGCGCAAACATTTTTCTCTCTCAGGATGGATTCTAGTATAGTAGTATTCTAGTATAGTAGTATCTTTGGTAATCCCTTGAATATTCTAATCTAGTGTGCTGACCGTGTGAGCATTTTTGAAAGGATGTGCAAATTCCTTTTGAACTCGATGACCATAACATTTCTTAACCTATGACAAATATAATGTTTTATCTGTAAATTACATCACCCTGGAAATTCAATAAGAAATACTGTATTTGTCATGTGCATTTTTCCCCCATGTTGTTAACATTACACTATGGTTTTCTCAAGCTTTTTGCTAACAAGTGGGACCAGTATCACCAAAAGTTGCTTGGCTAATAGCCTTTTCATAATCAGTCGTGTGGCTCTTTACTCTTGGCTTGGCTAAACAAACCATTGCCTCTGGGCAGAGGTGTCAGTCCAGCATTAATAGATGGCACCGTATCACACAAACGCATCACCCCTTTCACAACCAACCAAAAGTAATTTCAGGGTTAGGGCGAAGGAGCCAAGTTGTCCAAATGAAAAGGCCCTCGATGAAGATAGGAGGCCATTTTCCAGAGAAGCCGAATTGACTGTTGCAAACAAGAGGCATGACCGAGATGAAATTGGCTCACCTGAATCCATTCCTGGGAAGGAGGGGGGAATGGAGAGATGAGAGGAGGATGAAAGCGTGACAGAGACTGACAGAGAGAGACACAAGAAGACAAATGAGACCATGAAAGAGAAAAAGGAACGGATGTGGGTGCAGGCTCTTGGCCAGCAGAGAGGGGTATAGGAAGAGGGGATTTGATAAAGGTGGAGGATGGAAGTCTTATCTTAACCAGAGGAGTCATTATTAAACCTTCAATGAGAGTATAGTCCATTTTACCATAATAACTACACAAGAGAAGGTCCGCACCCCCTTCATCAATAATAAAACCTCATCCCAGAAATCAAAATGAATTATTTACAACTTATCTGCTGTGTATCTTTTGTTTCTGGGTAAAATCAACTCCTACACAGTTAGCTAGTAATATTATTCCGATCAATTTAATGGATTAAAAATGCTAACATACTGAGATTTCCATAAGCAATGGTTTCAATTATAGCTCTGTGTACCAAACCCTACATCAATTTGGTGGACGCTGTCATTGTGTGTCTCTCTCCAATCACTTTCAGTCTTGGAAGCTGCATATTTAAACATATATTAGCCTTGATATGACCAGAGATAAAAGCTGCTGTAAGTATGATGCAACTTCTTCCCCCATCTCATGATCATAATTGCACATCATATTTCTCAAATTAAATTCTAATCTGAAGTCTCTTGTCAGCTACTTGGAAACTCAGTGAAAGTTTTGGCTTGGCCAGTATCAGACTTTTATAGCCTAGCATAATTGGGACCATAAACCTGGTCTGAGCCTCATTCAATAATGATTCCCTGCTCCAAATACCTGCTGGCCTTTAGCAGAATATTACTTATTAAGCACTCCAAAATCTAGCGGAAGTATCATCCGTAAGGTCAAGCGTGGAGAATCTTTGAGAGAGGCAAGGCTTTATGAGCTTGGCGTCTTTCACATCTCTACGTGTTGCAGATGGCATGCTAATGGCCACTGGCTGCCATTTTCAGGCTGTTTCTTCCCTCCAAGATGTTGGTGACAGTAGACAAATACATTTTCTCTTTAAGAAACTTGCAAACAGTGTCCAATGTGTTTTGTGAAGTTGGTTTTATACGTTGTTTCTTGGCATAACTGTTTGTTTGTGTTTGGTATAACATTGTATTGTAATGACACAGAGAACCAATTTGATTTCCTTTCTGAAGTAGCTTCAGAGTATTTTTTCCACTATGTACAACAAATTGTTGCAACACCTGCTCAATGATATTGGTGGTGCTAACCCTAACCCCCCCCCCCCCACCCCTGAAGCGCTTCAAATGTCTTTGATAAAGCGCTATATAGATTTCGAGATATCTTGTGTATGATTGTATACATATGTTAAATGAACTCTGATGCGTTTGTTATCTTGTAAATGCAGAGGTCTTGGTGACGCTTACAGGGTAAATTCTGTGGATTTGAACAATGCTTGTCTCCGTATCACATTGTCACAATGATGGACCAGACTGTTGATGAGCTTAAAAGTAGAGCAAATGGACAATGGGGCATACAGAACAGAGAGATTAAAGGACAATCCACGCCTAAAGCATTTTTTGAAGTGGCTATCACTCGCACGCTTCATAGAACAGATACGTTTCCATCTTATCAAATGTAACAATCCACACAGACACACGCTTGATGCACGTCACGTCAGGGACCCGCAGGTTTCTTTATGAGATCTAAAAGAAATGGTATATTTTTTTACCTAGCACATACATGTACATGTATATAGCATGAAACACATTTATAGATAAGTGTAATCTTCATGGTTAGATGTCCAAATCACACAAATCTCCCACTGTCAACTTAAATATAGACTGATGTTAAGTCCCAATGTCAAGATGTAAACGGTGATCAGGCCCTCGATATGATGGAACAAGTTACCCCTAATATTCATACTATTACAGATGTGGCTCTTTTGAAATCCACACTTTAAACCTATTTGTTTAGAATGGCTTTAAATACGTGGTAGTTGTATGACAAGTTCCCTCTCCTCCTCCTGGTTCTATGTAACTTTTTCTGATTTGACTTTTTTCTATGTTTCATTCCTTTCATTGTTATTGTTTTATTCTTGGTTCCTGATGTAAAGCACTTTTGATTTCCACAATTTCCTTCAGGATGAATAAAGTGTCTGTCTGTCTGTCTGTCTGTCTGTCTGTCTGTCTGTCTGTGATGAAGTGGGTTTGCTCACCACTTGTCCCATACAGGTCATTAGTTATAGTAAGTAGACACACAGTTATACAGTAATTTTAGTTTAAAGGATACTTACAATTGTTCGTTCCTTTGTTCAGTTCTACCATGCAGGGGCCTGTTGCATGAAACCAGGATAAGGGATTAAGCCGGGATATTCAAGTTATCCTGGATGAATTTAGCTTTGACTCCGTTGCACGAAACCAGATTGAATTTAAACCAGCCAAGTAACCGTGGAGATTTATTCTTTGCGGCTAGCCTGGTCCCGAGCAGGCTAACAGCCAGGCTAAGATTAATCCTGGAGTCTCATGTGTCAAATCAGCTGCCGCTCTGATCCGAAATAAACGTGTTTAACAGTTATTCCGTTGTCTTCTGCATGTGTTCTGCTTTATTTTCATTAACATGCATTAGCCTACTTGTCACTATTGATGTCGCGAATTTGATTCAAACCCTACTACAGCTGTTTAGATGGTTAGAAAGGGTTGCAGTGGCACCCTGATGCGGAGTGGGACTCTTCCCGGTGGGACGGTAGTGTTTCAAGGCTGTTTCAGCAGACCTGCAAGTCGCGTCAGTGTTCACTCTCTCTGTAAAAGTAGAGATGAGCAGCGCAGCGTCCGTGGTCACAGCTTCAGGTTACAGGACGCGCTCCAAAGATTAAGTGTGACGATATTAATGTAGCGATATTCCCAGATGGTAATAATGTAGCGATATTCCCAGATGATAATAATGTAGCGATATTCCCAGATGATAATAATGTAGCGATATTCCCAGATGATAGTTATGTAGCGATATTCCCAGATGATAATAATGGTAGACTGGTCAGAGGACAATACATTCATGATTCATTTTCTTGTTGCTTATCCTTCTCTAATAAAGGACAGTTTGTGTTACTCCTTAATATTTAGGCCTAATGTTTTTTTATCATAGTTTACATTGGTTTCATAACCTTCTCAATTAGTCTCACATCCCTGGACCAATAACGTGGCCTATATACAGTATGTGGTGTAGTTTACATTCATCACACCGGGAAAAACACAATGGCTCTTAATCTTACATTTATTTTGGTGCAGTCACTTGTCAGAAGAATAAAAAAAAATTAAAAATTGTTTTACAAATGCTCACAGCGTGTATTGAAGTCACTTCCTTCTTTTTCTAGTGTTTCTCCCTTTCTGATTCTGTATGAACATTAATCTTACAAACAATTAGATATACCTTATAGAGATTTGTGCATATGGTTGTAAAACATGTTCTCACGTTGTAAATAAGGGTTTGAAATTAAGCCTAGAGTCCTCAGGGTCCATTCCACATTATTCCCTCTGCTCACTTTTAAGGCAAAGGCTAAATTATAATACATTTTATTTATATAGTGCTTTACCTGGTAGGCTAGTCAAAGACACTTTACAGTCAAACCAGCACATTTATCATATAAAAACAGAAACATGAAACTAGCACATTTAAAGCAATTAAAACACAGTGTAGCCTACAACTTTGTAAAAACGTGGAGTGACTAGTCGGCTAAGTAGATATTTTTACACCCTCACCCAGTCAGTCAGGTCCGTTATGTTCTGTTGGGCTTTTTCTCTCCGTTTGATAAGAGCCGTATTTCCCTTTTTGCACATCATATTCTTCTCCTCCTCGTTACTTTCCAGTAGAAGCTGCTGCTCATTGGGTGAAACATATGGCGCATGCCTCTTCTCAGTGCATCAGTAAATCTGATCGATACCGTAGTCTATGTGAGAAAGCCGTGATCGTGCACTTATCCCAGCTATCTACACCTGGCTTGACGTAGCTTCACCTGTTAATCCTGGCTCGGCAAACGTGCAACCGATTAAGCCGCGATGAGCGGATCACACTAAGTCAAGCTGCGCTTTTTGAATTATCCTGGATATCTTTATTCTACTTTTGTGCAACAGGCCCTTGGACAATTACTTTTGGGAGGGGCCGGCCTAAGCATTTCCTGTTTTATAGGAATGGGGTGGTCATGGATGACATCACCGGGCCAAACCAAGTAGAGGGTTTTCTTTTGAATAGGAATGTTTATTTTGGTTGTTTTTGGTTATAATATAAAAAAGGTATGAACAACCCTCACCTGCTTTGCAGTCAGTTGGATGGAGTGGGAACTGGTAACCAAGTTCCATAGGTTAAGATATTGCTAGGTATCAATGTTATGGAGTAGATCAACCTGCTTTAGGAGGGGATGGACTGAAGCAGTGGGGTGTGAATCGACAACCCTATATATAAATACTGTGATTTGAGTTCCCGCGGAAAGAGGGAGGTGAGGCTGTGCTGCTAGGAACACGTGCCTGTCAGTGCCGCTACTAGTTTAACTTGTACATTTCTTTTAGTTTTGATTGTTTAATTATCCATGGAATGCAGACCATGGAAATAAAATAATCTCCTCTGGAAACATACAATGTTTGAGTCTGCCTTTCTAGCCACTTTGGCCAGGTACGCCACACTATCCATCTATCTATCTATCTATCTATATATCTATCTATCTATCTATCTCTCTATCTACCTGCTGGTTGCTGTAAAGTCCTATATTAATACATTTTGATTGATTGATAGATACCATAAGGACCCACAGTTTCACAGGGAGATTTCCGGTGTCACTATGGTCACATTCACTCCACCCACCGTAGCAGAAAGGAAATAGATGAATCCATAAAGACATAATCCAATTTTCTTCCTTTATGCTCATAATGGAGCCTTCTTAAAAACCCTGTGTTCTACAAATTTCTGATCCTCCTCCTTGTTGTGCTGCTGACTGGACAGCCGGTCTAAGGTCAGTGACGGCTGAATGGAGGTTGAACTCGCTGCGAATTGCACGTATGGATGCTTCGAATGTAGACTCCCATTAACGTTTAACCATCAAAGTCTCTACAAGCTTGTACTTTTAAAAAGCATCATCCCTGAAGTGTCTTTAAGCAATGCACTGCAACCCTAACAGCTTGAGGAATGCTGTTTTATAGTGAACGTTAACTTTTTTAAACCTGTTTAGAAACAAAGTTCCTTTGAGGATCCTAAAGCTCTGAGAGATAACTAGAACTAGCATGTGTATAAAACACCTTCATGAATTAGCAATTCAAGGCAGCTCCTTGTTAAATCAAATTCCTTTCAGTTTGTTTAATATCCTTGATGCATTTTATTTGTTTGATTGAGGAGTACAGACGCACACAAACACACTCCCGGTCCCAATTCACTGAGGAATTGTTTGAGGGGCGCACGGTTAAGCTCACCTTGCAGAGCAGGCACCCCATGTACCAAAGCTCAGTCCTTAACTCAGCGGCCCGGGTTTGGTTCCGACCCACAGCCCTTTGTTGCCATGACATCCCCCTCTCTCTACCCACAAAAAAGAACCATCCCTGGTGTAAGCAATTTGATCTGTTCAGAGGGCAATGCTTCTGGTCTGCCTTGTAACTGTTATACTATTTCCCTGATTGCCTCATGCTCCAAACATAGTCATTTGACATTGTTGTGTTGTATCCCCATCTCAGGCGGAGCGACGATGGATTTGCTTGATTTCTTTAAGACAAGGGTTCAATCATCCCTGCAATCCCACGGTGTCACATCAGATTTTATCGCACAGGATATTCAAGGGTATGCTGTGTGATTATCCCCTGACAATACAGATAAAAGCTCTCTATCTGTTTCCATTGTTTAATGACACACAGTCTTAAAGCTCCCACATGCAAAGACATGTGCACACACACAAACACACACACACACCCTCCCTGGTTCAACAGATAAAACAGGGAGCCTGTGGAGGAGCAATTGTGTCAAATCGGGACCCGTAGTGTACCCATTGTGAGGCAAGTCCCCCATCATCAGAAAGACAGAGGAGAGAATCATCTCTGAAAGAATGCCGCAGATCACTTCCCCTCCCTCAGCTCCTTCTCCCCGGAGACTGGCAAAGAACAAGGCGATTCCATCCGATCGAATGTCACGCAAATACAAAGCCCCCACGTCCAGCAGTCTTGTGATTGCTGTTGGTATACCCTGGTTATTGACCCGTGCTGTGTGTGATGTGTGAGTTTCTGGGACTGTGTATGTTTAGGTGTGTGTGTGTGTGTGCGTGTGCGTGTATTGTTTGTATCAGAGACGGATTGGAAGGCCATCATTCGCTGAGCTGACCCTATCTCCATGGCTCGGAGGCTGCATGGAGAGATCAGAGCGAAAAGCCAAGCCCACTGTCTCCTACTGTGATGGAGGAAATGTGTGTGTATGTGTGTAGAGAGAGACAAGATGACATAGCCCAGAGCCCCTCTGCAGCCGAGTCCAAAAGATAAGAGAGAGATGGGCAGCTCCACAGATGGCGGAGAGCTCTGGTGAAACTGTTGCCGTGTTTATGTGTGAGGGATGACACTTGGTCACATGTATATGCATATGTAAGCACATACATTTTGACAGAAACTTAAAGTCAAATGCAAAATAGGGCATCTAGTTACTTTAGACTGACTTTACAGCAAGGTGATTTTACCTGTTGCTTTAATATCTTAAAGGCTGAGCCTGGCTTTATTGTGTATTTGTGTTAATGTCATCAAATGAACGGACCAAAACCAACAATGCCATTGTCTGTCTCAATACTTTCTGACTTCCCTACCTTGTCTGTGGCACTCAGATCATGTCTGTACGTTCCTACTGATGACTCAAATCCTAAAAAAACGGGTCAAATTCATATAAGGTTAGGGCACTGTAGTTTTTATCAAACAAGAGTGTATTAACTGTAGAACATTTACTTAGGTCTGTTTCCAGCCACAGACTGTTGCAACAGCGCAGTTTGTTTTTTAAAATAATAGAGGGGTTATATCAGCCTGGTTCAAGACTATTTATTTGATTTAGCAATTTTGTTTCTCCAAAAATGGTCGACAAAGAAATCGCTCCTTCCAATCAGAGCTTTGTACGAGCTGCTTCATAGGGCGGGACTAGCCTAGAAGTAACAGGGGATCAGAGATGGGTAGAGTAGCCAAAACTTCTACTCAAGTAAAAGTACTGTTATTTCAGAATAATATGACTCAAGTAAAAGTAAAAAGTAGTCATCCAAATAATTACTTGAGTAAGAATAAAAAAGTGCTTGGTGAAAATACTACTCAAGTACTGAGTAACTGTTGAGTAAAGTCTTATTTATTTTTTAACACAAGCATTCAATCAGACATGATGTAGCTGATGTTTTGCACTTTTATTAAGATAAACATGCTTTCAATATGAGGCCGGGGGGGGGGGTTCCTCCTCGTCTCTGTCCTCATTGCAGACGGTTGATTCTGACATTTTGTTTTGCTACGACTGTAAAGCTAACGAAGCTAACGAAGCTAACCCAATCCCTCCGCTGAGACTGAGTCTGGTCGCGTGCCAAGACTGCACAACGACGTTTGATTGGTGAAACACAGTCACGTGGTAGAGCCTTTAGCGGAAGTCTCTCTTTCTCTGTCAAAATAAAACATCAACATGAGGCGTACGCAGGGGGGATAAAAACAATGACGTATAGAATACCAAAGAGGTAAAAAGAAAAGCTCATTGTAGCCTAATGTAGCAGAGGAAGAGTAGAGTTTCTTCTTCACAAATCTACTCAAGTAAAAGTAAAAAGTATAGAGATTTAAAATTACTCCTAGAAGTATAATTTTGTCAAAAACTCAATTAAATGTAACGTAGCAAATGTAACTTGTTACTACCCACCTCTGCGTGGGATCCATAACAACGCATCATTCACTACTCACTAGTTAGGGCAAAACCAATCACCCCATCTTCCAAGAACAGATTGGCCTTCATGGACCCAATGCCAGCTGGGTAAAAGAGAGAAATGGCGATTAAAAAATCAAATAAATCAGAAAATCAAATTGAATTTGAATTTATTGTCCATCTTTTTTTGTTTTGCGAATATTTACTGTTGCATGGCAACTACATTCTCCTTACTTGTGTGATACTGATATGCAACCACACATATATTACCGTATTTTATCTGTTGACCGGAGTGTACACACACAAACATCTTGCAGTGAATAGAGACTGGTACCCCGGGCAACAGCTGCTGCAGGCCTGAGGCTCCCCTCACAGAGCTGTCTAATCCTTATTCAGGTTAATCCAACTCCGACCTCTAGTCCTCACTGACCGATCATATCTCTTCCTCTCTCTCTTTTCCATACACTCTGCTCATAGTCTTTTTCAGCCACCCTTGTCTCCCATCACTCGCAATCTCTTTCCCACCATCCTCCCTCTATCCCTTATATAGCCCTTATCTCTCTCTCTCTTCTCTCTTCTACTTTTGACCCCACCTTGATGTCTCCCTTCTTTTCCCCACCCTAAGAGTTGCCTTAAGGAGATTTCAAAGCCCATCCGGCAGCAGTTCTAACTGCCAAACTGATGGCCAGATAAAGTCCCCATTTACCTTGTCCTCACTTTCCCATTAAAGACCATTTTTTGGGGGACCGTAACTTTAGAGGAAATGGGAAAGAGCGTGGAGAAAAAGAAATCAGCCTCTCGGTCACCCTTAAGCCCTTTTCACTGTTTTTTGCAGCAGCATGAAAGAGGAAGGGGAGATGTTAGAGGAGAGGAAGGGAGAGAAGTAGAAATAGGACTGGAAAAGGTAACTTGGAGTGTGAGTGGTCCTGTCCCCATAGGAAGGCATTGGATTGCGTAGCCGCACCCTCGGGCAAGGTAGCTTCATTGGCAGCGGAGATGGATGATCCGGAACACTGTACACTGTGTGGGTATAAAAGTTACTGTCATTTTGCCTGCACAAGGGCATAAGGCATTCTAAGTAGCTCAATTAAAATGTATATTTTCCTCATTTACTGCCCTCCTGGGTGAGCCGGAGAGATGACAGTGAGGTTTTCTAAAGGTTGCACGGGCCGTTGTGCATGAGGGCATTTTGGCAGGAGAGCGCATTTAAAGGGGCATATTTTAGAGCAAAGGCAGGGGGCGGGGTTGCTCATTGGCACAAATATATAACCGTGCAATGGTGCATGCCACATGTGGTCCCCAGAGAGGCTTGGCACATTGCCAGTCCAACATGGCACTGCCACCTTCATTGACTCGGGCATCACCGCCACCACGGGGGGGCTTTTTTCCAACTTTTTTGTACTCAAAGGATATTGGCATGTTTAAGTAATTAGGTGTTATAGTGAATTATGTTTTGCCCATTTATAATTGGAATATACATTTACACTGAACTGAATTAATTTCCTCTGAAATGCAGCTCACCTTAACCATATTTTAATTAACCCATACAGAAGAGGCATTGTGCATTCTGCAATGCAACCTCACAACTGTCTTGTTCTAAATCCTATAATGACTAGACTCTGTTGCACAGTTTGAATAATGACATAAAGCATCGCCTGAAGCAAGCAAGTCTTCTTAATAAAGTCTTTGTTGAAAACTTCCCCCGTCCACTCACATGAGCCAAAGCTTACGGCTAATCCAGAATCCTAACCTGTTGCTGTCCGTCCAGCATGCTAATGACCATATGTGTGCTTTAGCAGCCCATGTCTTCATAGACAGACGGAAGCTTGCCATTCTAGCTGTCAAGAAGGACACAGGGCAAGCAGCTGAGGTTGCTCATAACTCTTTGAATTGAAGCTGCAAGGTCTCCTGCTGAAAACTCTCCCACAATGTGGCATATTAAGCCGTTTTTACATATGAACGCCAAAACATTTTTGACTAATCAGGTCCCAACTTAGTCTGGAGTTTCCCTTTTACACGTGTAGCACACAACAGGAGGTTGTCCGTGTAAGATTAGTTCTTACTTACTGGGAATACTTGTTTTGTCTAGATGAGGGTTGGCCCCTGGGAAGAGTGTACAGAAGACAGGACATGATGGGACCGCTTCATGTAGCCTGTTCCTGATATGGTCCTAAACCGGTCTGTTGCCCTTCCTTAAAATAGTTTAACAATTTCGGCATCCTCTCTTCAGTTAGAAATATATTGTTGGAATCAACGTGTCCACTGGCTTGCTGTGAATTCTCACACTTCTGCCTCTGTTGGAGATTACACATACGTACCAGGGAGCTGGCAGGGTAGAGACCGTTTGATGTCCCATCCTACTGATTCTGACATTTGCGCTCTCACATACCGCTCCACCAGGTGATGCCTAGATAATTTCAGTTTTGCGCTGCGTGAGTGAAAGAGGCTGTGGAATCGAGGCCTAAATAAGGTGTTGAGGCCTATGTGGTGTGTTTACCCTGAAAGAAAAATGTGTTTTTGTTTAAGAAATACCCTAATGGGAACTAACTACACTTCATTTTCGTAAAGTACACTGACGGAATGTAAAACAGCGTAAAAACTATTATATAACTTAACCTCATACAACCTGTAGCTAATTTAAATTAAAATTCTTTGTGAAAACTGAGAAAACAAAGCTTTTCAAAAGAACATTGCTGAAAAGTGTGTACTGACTTTTATTTGAAATCAAAGCCTTCTCGCTCTGTCTGCTCAAGGTCCTTATACCTTATTATTCAGTGAGATTGTTATTGATGGCCAGGATTTATGTTTTGAGCAAAACCCAATAACTACAAATAATAAAATCAACCTTTGTCTCCCACTCTCTTTTTCTTTTCCTTCCCTCACCTCATTTATGCACACATGCTGTCATACCTACAAATGTGAATCTTGGCTGGGTCCCTTCATATCAAAGGAAGACTATATTTGGCCCCTTGGGCTGTTCCTCTGTCCTGTGCAGCAATCAAGGGCCAGAGAACTGGCTGTTAGTCTAGGATTAAAGCTAGCCCTCTCCACATCCATCAGGGGATGAGGCTACACATAGCCTTGCTACTCTGGGGAAGACGGACTCTAGCTCTGTCCTCGGACCCAGATTGACCCTCCCCAGCAATTTTAAAGATTGCAGGCAGTGTAGACCTGGCTTTTTGAAATAATGTTAGCCATGCTTCTCCATCAGTCCAAAAACATAGACAGGTTCTTTTCAAGAAGCACAACACATTTGTAAGTCTGAATGATGTCAAAGGTCTGGAAGGAGTCAGAGAGTCAGGAGTTTTTAAGGGATTTAAAAACTTGTATTAGCTCAGTATCACATAACTTAGAGGCTCCTCATTGGTGCCTTAACACAGCTTCTGCCAATGAGATATTTGTGAAAAACCCTGATTCATTTGAGCTTTTTGCCTCATTAACAAGGAGTCTGTGCTGAACTGCGTACATTTAATCTATTCACAAGGGAAATACTCCTTGCACTTGGTCCCCCCATATAGCTGCTGTTATTTTTCTTGGAGGACTTTTTTTCTTCTTTTACCGTCTTTATCAAGGCGATCGCTCCGTCCCCTCCAGGCCTGTGAAAGAGGGATTACCGCATGTTGTCACTGAGCACCTTTAACTTACCTAAACGAGCTTGCTTATGATAGACATCCCCTTTTTCCCCTCCTTCTCTGCATACTGCCACATGGCCTATTCCGAATGGAGGGCAAACCAATCAGATAGTGTGGCCTTATCTTATCCTAAGTCCCTCTCTTCCCCTGACAAAAAGAAGAAAGAATTACTGCGGTCGGCTTGGACCCTTAACAAGGGAGTTGTACTGGGGAAGGATGTCTGATGCCTAACAACATCCTCTGGTAGCTAAGGCCCAATGTGAGCACTAAGGTCTGTGTAAGCACTGCTAATTGCACACTGGGTTGAACATCTGATGCATTATGCATTGTGTATGGCTGGGGTCTTCAAATGTAGCAACCTTACAAACAAACTTGCATGGGCATGATGCATCATGACCATTTCATGTAAAATCTCTCCCACATGCAAGAACCTGTTGACGGATCTACGCCTCAGGGTGCTCAAAGCTGAGAAGGCCGCTCTTCCCCGATATACTCTTCTTTCTGTTATCCCACTCTTCCCTTGACTTTCTTGTGATACATGATTGATCTACGCGCTTTGGACCCAGGTGTTCTGTTTTTATCCGGAGCATTTCTCAGAGAACACTTGTGCTTTAAATGATTTATGGCTGTGTGCTCTTTGAGCGTAGGCATTTCTGTGTTCATGTGTGTGTCCTGGCACGGCTGCATGCCTGTTAACCTGTTAACTTTGCAGCGCTTTTGCATCGTGAGACCCCTGAAATACATAACGAAGACCAACACGAACACAGCCATCTTGGGGAACAAAGATTGCTCGTGGAAATGAAAATGCAAACAATGTGGACATAATGGAGACTAGTCAGGGATTGAAATGTATCGCTGCAGGACTAAAAGGTCCATAGCTCGTGGATAGCTTGAAAAAGAGAAGAAAGTTTCCCAAAGGACTATTGTAGGCCCAATCTCAAACCAAAAGAATCCAATCTCAGAATAATAATAGAAACTTCAGCTTGACAAGCAATGTCTGCCAAGCTAAAGGTTCAGAGAGCTGCTTCAATATAGTGCAAAGGTCCCGATCCACATAGAACACTCCTATCCATTAAAAGACTTGTCAAAAGACCACTCGGTTCCCAACAGAGTTAGCCAAACTAGGGCATGATTCTCACTTATACTGACCATCCGTGTTTTGACAATCTGCCAGAGAGAGAGTGTGAGACCCTTTAATGTAGCCCCCAAGCCCTGTGAATGAGGTCAATCCATATTCAAGGTGTGTACACTGTATGAGTGCATGTGAGGACTGATGGAGGGACTATGGGAGGGTTTCCCCATAAGTCCCAATTAGTGGTTAAAGGTATAAGCATCAGTCACAGGAGAACATGTGGAGTGCGTTTGGATGCCTGGGTTAGATT
Source organism: Etheostoma cragini (assembly GCF_013103735.1). Classification (NCBI taxonomy): domain Eukaryota; kingdom Metazoa; phylum Chordata; class Actinopteri; order Perciformes; family Percidae; genus Etheostoma; species Etheostoma cragini. The sequence goes on along the minus strand of NC_048425.1, from coordinate 14,799,948 downwards.
CGTGATTCACAGCATTTCAGTGAATTCTGAGCTTATGAGGATCCATAACTTTTTGATGATCTTTTTTAGGATTATTTTTATGGCATTGCAGCTTTATTGGGCAGTAGCGTAAAGCAATAGCAAATAGGGAAATGTTGTGTAATGGCTTACTGCAGAGAGCAATAGCTAGACTTTAACTTAAGATGCCAAACTCAGACTCATAACTATACTATATTAGCCTTATTATCCATTGCGGCATGAAGCTCTCCCACTGTGATGATGTTTTCCTTCAGCCTCCAGTCCCTCTATTTTTTTTTTCAAACTACATTATCTTTGTGACTCCCTTTTTTCCGTCTGTCTGTACATGCTATGTGGAACATTGAGACTCACTGAGCATTCAATCTTTCATGACAGCGCTACACTTAAGTCCTGTTTTGACACTCCCCTCACTCAGAATGAAAGAATAGCCACTCACTCTCAATCTCTCATCCTTTCTTTTTTCCTTCTTCTCTTGCTTCCTCTCGTTCTGTTCCCTCCATCGCTCCCTGTCACTGGGAATCTTAACGCCTGCAAACACAGACAGCTCAAAATGCACCACAAATAGGTGTGTGATGATACTGTGTGTGTTAGAGGAAAGAGGGAGAGGAAGAAACCAGTAGTAAAAAGTAGAGAAGAATGCTATGATCAAGTAGAAACTAAACACACACACACACACACGCATACGCATGCACGCACTCACGCACACACTACAAACTACATTTCTAAGTAAATGTCAGCCTCTTTGATATTCTGATGGTTCACCCTGATTTCTCTAAGCAGATGATGCGTGGCCACTGCAAATGAGAATATGTAGCGAACACGTTCTGTTTTCTCTCGTATGTCCTACTATTTCGGCTTTGAGGGAACGTGGAGCCAGTCGGGCCACTCAGCAGGCAGACCTGTGGGACCTGCATGATGAAGTTTTTAAAAACAAGCACTCACAGTAATGCATAATATCCCATCCACATCTGTCCAGATGTAAGGTGTGAATGTTAAACGGGGCATAGTGTAAGTGAGCAACATGTTTTAAAGCTTATAGCCTACACGTAATACCTTGATTTCTCTTTCTCCTATTAACTTTTTATTTAGACAGTTACGTTGACATTGAGTTGTATAAACATGAGTTTCAAATTTGACAGCAATAATTTATTCAAACAAGGCTAAGACTGCTGCTAGTTGGAGGCGTTTTTAGTGTCTGCGGAAGTTAGGACCAAAGTTCCCATAAGCATGTGGCTACTTGTTTCCATACATGTCCCTACTGTGTTTGTGGGTACTATCAACTTACTGAACATACCTTTGCTGGAAGAAATATGTCAACAGTCAATGTTAAATAAAAAAAAAAAAGCTTCATCATTTACTATAAGCAGAACAGAGATGGCAAAGTACTCACTTTCCTTACTCAAGTAGAAACAACTAAAAAATACTCTGATAACAGTAGAAGTACTGATTTAACTTCTTTAGTCAAGTAAAAGTAAAATAGTACAGGCTTGGAAATGTACTTAAAGTATAAAAGTAAAAGTAGCCTTGCAAATGACAACCATTATTTATGCATGGAACAAAAAAGTGTGAAATAACTCTTAAATAGGTTTTATATTTTAGATTCCTCAATCAATGAGCTTCATGAGGTAGTCACCTGAAATGGTTTTCACTTCACAGGTGGGCCTTGTCAGGGTTAATTAGTGGAATTTGTTGCCTCATTAATGGAGTTGGGACCATCAGTTGTGTTGTTCAGAAGTCAGGTTGATACACAGCCAACAGCCCTATTGGACAACTGTTAGAATTCATAATATGGCAAGAACCAATCAGCTGAGTAAAGAGAAACGAGTGGCCATCATTACCTTAAGAAATGACGGTCAGTCAGTCCGCAAAACTTGTGTCCCGAAGTGCAGTCGCAAAAACCATCAAGCGCTACAACGAAACTGTCTCACATGAGGACGGCCCCAGGAAAGGAAGACCAAGGGTCACCTCTGCTGCTGAGGATAAGTTCATCTGAGTCACCAGCCTCAGAAATCCCAAGTTAACAGCAGCTCAAATTAGAGACCAGATGAATACAACATAGAGTTCTAGCAGCAGAAACATCTCTAGAACAACTGTTAAGAGGAGACTGTGCGAATTAGCCCTTTATGGTCAAATAGCAGCTAGGAAACCACTGCTAAGGGGAGGCAACAAGCAGAAGAGATTGGTTTGGGCCAAGAAACACAAGGAATGGACATTAGACCAGTGAAATCCAATAGGCCTAAAATCTCACATACAGTATACAATTATGGAGACATAGTCTGGGACTCCAGGTTAATAAGATTCTGAGTAGCAAGATATGAATTCATGTGTTCATATGTGTGACTTCTGTGTATAGTCCTATCCAATTTGGTATTGATGACAACAAAACAATAATAACGGTAACTCCAGACTAGATTAGGACTGTATTTAAAGCTGATTCTGGTTTCAACTTGGCCCCAGGTGTGTGTGTTAGAGCACGGACGGAGACAACTTCTCTCTGTTGATGCTTTATTACAATCAAGCATCAGTAAAAACACGGGCGTGGGTATCTCTGATAGGACTGTGTGTATGTGTGTGTGTGTGTGTGTGTGTGTGTGTGTGTGTGGTTCCGCAAATGAATACAATTGTAGAGGCTACCATAATCAATGCATATGAATATACATATACTAGAATAATAAGAAATCATAACAATAAACCCACTATTAATTACATTATCTTAATGCAGTGTAACTACTGTATGTAAATAATGCACCTAAAACACAACCGTGAGTTCAACACTCTCCATTATATCACATCAACACCGTGTAACCTAGGTAACAGGTCAATAACACAAACAACAAAATCCCTGGCTAACGTACTTTAAATGTGCCAGAACTATAGATAAGTACAACAACCAGCTGAACTGAACTGACAACATCAGTTATACGACTTACAGTTCTCAAGGACTTGTGTCTGCGCCATTCTCCGACATGCACTCACGACCACAGCTGATGGAACACCTTTAGTACAAAACTAATAAACAAACCAATTTTGTAAAAGTATCAATATTCATGTTAAAAATAGAAGGAGTAAAGTATTTGTACTTTGTTGCTGTAACAAAGTATACAGTGACGAAGTATTTGTATTTGTTACTTCCCTTCTCTGAAGCCGAATGATTCCGCTTGATCATCTTATCACATGATCTCCATCCTGTGCCTTATTGTTATTATTATTATTATTATTATTATTACATATTATTGAATGCATGGACTTTGAATCTCAACTTAAGCCAAGAAAACACGTGTTCAAGTCTTTTTTAGAGTTTAATATTATGACACTGCATGTTTTCTAATTAGAGTGCACTCATTAATAGTTAATATTAAGTCGTCATAAATTTATCAGTGTTTTGGTTTTGACTTTGGGTTCGGTCATTTTATTTTAAATTTGTTTGTGTTGGTAGCTGAGTCCAAAGTGCAGAACCTAAAAATCAATGTTGATTCTGTATATTTTGGGACATTTTTTTATGTTTATTAAAAACCGCAGACTGCTATCTTTACCTGTATGTTCATTTGACTTTGCTTTGAGTAGCATTTGAATTTTAGCCAAAAGGAAAATTATGAATAATTAGACCCACATAAATAGATAAAATAATACAATTTTTTAATACTTTTGCATTGAATACAGAGTTTAGACTAAAGTTAGTTCATATTCTGAGTGTAAAATCTTTTAAAACCTCAATGTACATGTTCAGAAAAATATGAGTTTATGATCTAAGACAGAAAAAGGAGAATCACAGCTGATAATGCCATTGGAACTTCTGCTTCCATTTGCCCTGGTAGTCTCTGCCAGACTGCTTTCTGTGTCCCTGTATGCCTGTCCCCTTCCAACGTGTCCCATCACTCACTCCGTATGTTGCCAAGTATTTGGGTGCGCGTGTGTGAGTGCATAAGAAGGGGGGTCGGGGTATTAGTTTCACCACTGTGAGGCAGTCCTTTGCCTTTTCCTTTCTCCCTTTGCCCACCTCTCATCTCAATCGTGCCTGGCTCTGCTCAGCTCAAGTGAGCCAAAGTTCAGCTGAAGGGCAAAATGACTTTACAATAGTAGGCAAGAGAGTCATGTGTTTCACTGGTGCTGGCGGGCTACACTTCTAATTGACACACCCCTTGCACACACACACACACACACACACACACACACACACACACATACGAACTCAGTGATTTTTTTTGTTTTTTTATCTGATTCCATTCCACCAAAGCCGGTGTTGACAGCACAGAGCAGTTTATGGGAACGGCACGTCCATTCTTTCTAACGCCTCCTAATCACTGGCACTCCTCCTCTCTGCTAAACCTGATAGGGAAGAAATGAGGAGAGACAGAAGGAGAGAATCAAGGGGTATGGAATTAGATTGAAAGAGGGGAAAGAAATCTAAGGCTGAGTGGCAAGGAATACCTGCGAAGGAGAGACAGGTGATTGGGAGAGAAGGAAATGAACGTGTCCTATTTGTTTCGGGGGGGTTGGGCAACGTAGAGTGTGGAGTAATATTTAGGTGGGGGGTAGCGTGGGTAATCGAGACCCTGTCTGTTTCTGTTATCTACCCCCTGCTCTGCTTACCCATTCCCCATCCTGTAGCCAAGAGGTGAAGCCAAACCACCAGTCAATCTAAACAGATACAATAGCTGCCGGCCAAAACAATGCACAGAGGAAAACAAAAAAACAGCAGTTTAAGTAGGCAGAGATTGGGACAATGCGCGAGGGAGGCTGCTGTGAATTGAAAATGTGGTTTGGACGCTGATATGCACGTGCATCTCACAACTACACTCACGTATGATGATGGTAGGAAAGAGCTCCACATGCTGAAGATGTGTGTGTACACACGTGCTCACGCCCATGCAATCAGGTTCTCTGCCTGCAGAAATGCATATTGAGGGCCGAAGAAACTAATTGATAGTCGATTGACGGAAAATATGTCGACAACAATTACATTGATATTGAAAATGATCATTAGCTGCAGCACTAATTGGATTGCTTTGGATTTCTCTGAAATTAGAGTTGTGCCACAAGTGAAACACAAAGAAACAAACAAAGGTCTGAGAACGCACGTCCCATCAGCCCTTGCCTCTTGAAAACCAGCTTCTGATTTAACTTAATTTGGCTGATTGAAGAATGAAGGAGTTCTACAACTAAGCAGGTTATAGAACTCCTTTCTTTATTTTATTTATTTATTCCTGCATTGGAAGTAATGTAAATGTAAAGAGGCATGTGACCTTAAACACAGATACTCCTGATTTACTTTTTGATGACTTCCAAAACATTCCCAACCACATCAAAATTAGTGACAGATTCATCAGGCTGTATACTCGCACACTGGTCTCATGGCGATGCCATGGCACGCAATACAATGGTTTGCCATCACTAATCTGGCATTAGAAGCCAGGCCGCGTATTTTGCAGCCCTGCAACGCAGCTTATGTCCTCTCAACAGGGAGTCATAGGGTTCTGGCTGCGCTTCCTCTCTGTTTCTCTGCGTCTCTCTCTCTCTCTCTCTCTCTCTCTCTCTGTTTCTCTGTGTCTCTCTCTCTCTCTCTCTGTTTCTCTGTGTCTCTCTCTCTCTCTCTCTCTCTCTGTTTCTCTGTGTCTCTCTCTCTCTCTCTCTCTCTCTCTCTGTTTCTCTGTGTCTCTCTCTCACTCTCTCTCTCTCTCTGTTTCTCTGCGTATCTCTCTCTCTCTCTGTTTCTCTGTGTATCTCTCCCTCTCTCTGTTTCTGTCTCTCTGTATCACACCAAAACAAACCAAGGCTAAAGAATGCTGCAGTCTTGCATTGTTCCTCCAACTAATTACAAGGCAATGCATGCTCAACCTTCATTTATTAGCGACAGAAATAACACCAAGATAGAGAATCACAGCACTCATTTAGAAAACATGGGGAGACAAAAGGGAGTTAATTAGGACATGAAAAAACAGGAATGAAGAAAAACCGAGTGAAACAAATGGCACTCATCAAAACTACCGCTTCTCTTGACTATGCAGCATGAAAAGGGCATGTCAACCGATGAAGGGTTGTGACTGATTTCAAGATGTTTGACAGTTTTGACTGGCAGAAAATCCTTTGCTAAATAGGAAAGTTTCTTTTTTTGGGGGGTTTGGTTTGTAAAAATGGCTTTGAATGCGTTTCACAGAGTGACAATGTGAAAAGTGAGCGTGTCATTAATGAAGCCTATATTAACGAGAAAATGGCAGACAAGAATCTCATAACAGGCGGCGGTTAATTTGACTAGCTATCACCCCAATTTAATCTCCATTTGCTTGTATCTTCACTCATTTCTATACATCTCATAATTGATAAGTGGGACTAATGGTACATGGGTCTGTGTGTTTAGATTTTAATCAGACTGAAACTGAATACATAATTCATGACATCACATGAAACTGCATATGAAAAGTATGTGTTTAAAGCTTTGAAAATAAGGGTAAATGAATGCATTCCAATGAGAGCTAAAGTGCCAGTGTGTTTGCTAGTGTGACTATTCCCTGTATCAATTATTCAAACTGACAAATGGCCACAGGCCGCCTGGTGTTTTGGCCAATTACAAACGGGCATACTGTGGGGCTAAACAGGCCAGTTTTTTTGCCTCGGGCATATCTCCTGACGCCTCTCACACAGTGTGACAAGTCGGGACCCAAAACAGAGTCATCGCCACAGGTGGGGTTGCCGCCTGAAGCCGACCAAAACATCCCCAAATGTCAAGAGTAGTGTGTGTTTGTGTATGTGTGTGTCTATGTGCTCCACACATATGAATAGAAGGCCTCCATTTCTCCATGTGTGCGTTTGTATGTTTGTGTGCATGTGTGTCACGCTGCAGTGCAAAGACAACTATGGGCTATTTCCAGGTTATTCATTTAATGTGTGTGTGTACCATGCTGGTGTTATGACAAACAGAAGTATTGCTTTCTTCCTTTCTTTCATAACTGATATTTTCGACATTTCGTGACATTTTCATTAGAATACCTCAAGGCCTGTATTAATGTTACAGAGCAGCTGCTTTGAATGCCTAACAAGACATAGGCACATTGACATTCTAATACACAATAACAAGACACAACTGGACAAAGAGCTCAAGTTTCAAACGGGAGAGGAAAGAAAATGTGCCTTTTCTTGAGCAGATAGTCCCAGTCTCATCTGATTGGCTGGTCACATTTGAAGCTGTTGTAAAATGTCCAATAAACGCACACCTTTGACCGCATAACAGTTGATTTAAATATTAATGCACCAACCAGAAATCATCTCTTATGCCAGTACTATAACTATATTGCTCTGCGGGACGATAATGAACTGTTATTGTCCGGTACATATATTTAAGATCAAAAATAAAAGATTATGTTCTTTTTATACTGCAACGGAATACCTTTGTTACTTTGGTTTTATAGAAGCTGTAAGCCGCAAGAGGCCACGCATGAAATTTATTTTAGGACCGCTTCTCATTGCTTATTGCTTGATTTTGATGTTAAGCTGAAAAAAAAAACAGAAATCATCCGTTGTGTATGCAGGAACTTGATGTAGCCTGCATAAAGCACCTCGTTCCAGCCAACTAGCTCCAATCAGGTTTCCCAGTTGGTCCCGTCTAACACGTGGTTTTGCAAATGAGCGGGGGATGTGGAGTGGGAGGGGGGTGGGTCACTGATCTCATTTGCATAAAGACCCCTTCTGTACAGTGTCATTGTCATCGCCTCGGACCCTTTGAGAGGAAGAGGGTGGAGAGGGAGTGCTTGAGGAATGGAGGGATAGAAGGAAGAAAGAGAGGAATCCATCTGTCATTCTGTGAGGCGTGTGAGTGGGAAAGCATTGCCTGTCATGAATCACCTCACATTCGGCATCACAATGGAGTGATGGGTCCAAAACAGCTGGCCCTATGATCAGTATTGCTTTTTTTGGTCCTCTTCACTGTGTGTGTATATCTGTGTGTGTGTGTAGTGAGAAAGAGATAAGTGAGAGGGTAGGCGGGGAGGAGCGAGTGTGAATGATTTTCTTCCCTCTCAAGTCTGGTGCTATATGATTGTGTAATTGGCTAGTATTACGCCACCTCCGTGTACAAGTGCAGTGTACATATGTGTCCATCACTCCACTATCATGTTTGCATAAGCCCGGGACTAGTGACGTCTGTGGGACGTTAGTTCTCGGATCCAAACAGCCAGTTAGCCAATAACTCAGATGGACTAAGGCCACTGTTGACTTTTACCACAGGGACGCTCAACCCCTGCTCACACACTAGCTCGCACGCATGACTATGCATAATTGAGGGTAGCAACTCCCAAACCTCTACTGCATGTTCCACTAAGGGCCTTTTTCCTCCACCATGCGCCTGCTTTCTTTTGGAAGAAATGTCTTGGGATTATAAAAAATAAATAGTAACACCTATTCTGGGTTTGTAAATATTTAAGCTCTTTTATGTCCTGCAGTGCCTCAAACTGCTACAAATTCATCCAAATAAGCTTCATTTCCCATTTTAAATCTTTTCTTATTAGATGAAACTAATATAATTGTAATGGCGTGGTTGTACACTCTGGGTAAATGCGCTGTTATGATAACAGACTAACTACTAATACCCTTCATAGGTCCACTCAAAGGCGATAGAGAAGTATGTATGCCACTGCCTGACAGAAAAAAACAGTATGCTTTTAGGTGTGTGTTTGGTGTGTTGTGTGTGTGTGTGTGTGTGTGTGTGTGTGTGTGTGTGTCTTGGAGCTTTTACAGCTGGTCAAGAAAACAACCATGCTCGGCTTGTCTTTGTGCTTGTGAGAAATTTGAAAAAACAGATATATAAATCATAATCTTTTCGTGAGACACACACTCACACACATCACCAAACCTTTTGTCAGGTTTCTGGAAGACAGCAGGGTTTGTGTAAAGAATAGCTGTCTTAATTATGGCAAAGGTTCGATGTGGAGTGTGTGTTTTGGCCAGGACCTATCAGAACTCTGGGGGGGGGGGCACAGAGCCCAGAAATAAGGCAGAGACCACCTGCCCTCCCTCAGGCGTCAGATGAACCAACATTGCGAGGAAATGTCTCTCCTGTGCTCATAAAACAGTCCCGGAGTGTGGCGGCCGCCTCTCTCGTCTGGGCTGTGCAGACTTATCAGTGTGATGCTGATGGGAAATTCTGCCCATAAAAGTTCAAGCATATAAACCATATGTAATAGGATTACACTGTGAAGGTTCTTAAATAATTCTTCATACCCAAGCAGGAGGGTATACTGTACATCCCCTTAATACATCAAACAGAGAAATATGTATTCTTTGGGACTACAAAGAGAACAATGCTATCGCTGCCATATCTAATAATAGCTCGATTACCATATCCTTCAGGGCTGGAACTATGGGGAGATGTGTGCTGGCGTGTGTAGTGAGATACAGCATGAAGCATTGCTTAGCATCATTTGAAAAGCAGTCATCTAAGTCAGTGTTGTAAACCATTTCAAGTTGCGA
>NC_048425.1:14785827-14790348 GCF_013103735.1 Etheostoma cragini | reverse complement strand
CCCCCCCCCCCCCCCCCCCCGCTGATTTCGAGTGATTTTTGGGAATGCTCTGATTCATACACATACACAGATACTGCTTTGGTTTATGATGGTTTAGCAGCTATTACCTAGCCTTGTCCAGTCTGCTTCCGGCTCTGTGGATGTATTTTGGACTTTTGATCTCCCTCTGACGCCCACACCAGGACCCCCTCTTCATTTTATATTGTCCACAGGAAGGAGGTAAACGTAAGCACGACGAGGCAACGCTGATCTGCTAGGAAATGATCAAAATGACCAAATGATTACCTTCTGGAGCTAATCCATCAACAAAATCTAAATGAACACACACACCGGTAGCACATTCCCTTCCCGGCCTACTCACAGGGTTTGTGTACACTCTTCGTAACAATGGATGCGCTGTTAACTGGAGCGCGTGACTAAAGGTTGGGGCCAACGCAGTCAAGGCAAAAAGCCATTGATGTGAGCACCACCATGTTGGAGTGCAGACCGGGTTGAGACAGAGAGAGAGAGAGAGAGAGAGAGAGAGAGAGAGAGAGAGAGCACACGGGAAGAGCACCACTGTTTGTAAGACTTGTCAACTTGGATTTGATGAGTTTGTCTTTGTTTTGCTCTCACGGAGCAAACTGTGCAGCATTTAACGGATAAAATGGGCTCAATCTGAGCTTATCTCCACGGCCGCTGAACAACTTTGTCACATTTCAAGATGCCCCGTCCTGATGGAGTTCTTTTCTCACCCGCTCCTCCATTTTTCTCCCCCCCCCCTTCTTCAAACAAATCAATACCCCCATAGTTTAGCCTTTCATAGGAAAGATTACAGAGAAATGGCTATTAAGGGCTTAGCCTCTATCACTTCTGCCATCTCAAAGCCACTTAAAAACTCTGGCAGTCTTGGGTTGGGATCCAGGACCTGGTGCCCCGTCACACTGCAGGGGTAGCGACAGAGGATCACATTGACTTCAGAGATGTGTTTCGGACTGTGTGTGCACCACCAGCGTCACTACAAAGATGGGACGTTTTCTCAGACAATAACAAGGACAGACAAAAACTGACAAGGGCAAGAAAAGAAAAGAAATGTTACAGAAATGGTCTTTCTTTTCAGTTATTGAAGTTTTTTATTGAGTCACTTTTCAATCCACTGAGACTGACCACTCCTTCAAAATGGCTTCCTCCTCTGTCAGGCGCTGGGGAGTGTGTGACTGGAATGAGCTAGCAGGTTGTCCGGCCTAAGCAACCAGGGAATCAAAATAGCCCCCACAATCAGTGCAAATATGAAAGGCAGGCCACTGAGACTGCTGGCCTTTAAAAGGAAGCACCCCAGGTGATAAATGCATGCAGGCTATTCATGTGCTATACAGAACTATAAAGAGCTGCATGTGCACTAATGCTAAATGTTGTCCAGGCCTCTCAATCCCTGTGCTGAGTTTTATTTTATTTCTTTAACACGCAGCAGTAGTCTCAGAGAGTTACTCGTGCATCGGCAGCGCACACTGTTGCTCACACAATTAGCTGTCCGCAACACGGCTACATCAGCTCTCGTTTTCTCGCAAAGTGATGAACATGAACATGAACATGAATAGCATATAATTAGGGATGTTGGCATCGCTGCCTTGTCTTCAAACTGTGTGTTGTGCTATAGACTTCTTTTTCACGAGCCTGAAAACCACAACGCTCATTTGAACAAAAAGAACAAGATTTGTGTTGTTTTGGACTAAATTGCTGTGGCTTATTTGTTCAGGATTTCTGGCACTTGTGATTGGAATAGTATTGTGCTCCCTCTCTCTTTCTCTCTTTCTCTCTCTCTCTCTCACTTACACACTTAATCCTCATGATTTAAAGTGCAGCAAATAGGTTTTTCTCCTTTTTCTCATTTTCTCACATAGAAAATGTGTTGTCAGAAATGAAGCATAAATGATCACCACCAGAAAGCAGCGAGGGGTAAAATGAAGCCACTGAACCACACTGGGCGGAATTAGCATGCAGTCAATCATTCACTGATATAGTCCAATGAACACTCCTCAATCAATACATGGCCCTGCTCCCGCCAGGTGAAAACCTTTAGGGCTACTCCCTCCAGTGACCTCAGCACCACCCATTTAAACCACTAACCGTCTCTGAAACCAGCTCCTTTGAAAAGTAATGGGGGATTATATATGTTGGAAGGAAGGTTCAAGGGTTCAACACAGGCATTGATCTGCAGCAGAGACTTAGTCCTTACTCTTAGTTTTGGAATTTACCAGATACAAATCCAGATATTTCATCAAGTGACACATGTCCTGTTTGTTCCGTATGTGTGTAACATGTAAGCCCATAAGTATATATGTCTGTTGCAAATATGTGTCCATACTGTGATTTACGGTAACCTAAGGCAACCAAAAAAAAGTGATGTAAATGTAAAACAACGTAACAATGTATTCAAATTCTTCTTTCAAGCCTTAAAAGCCTCATTAGACAATGGAGAAACCTTTGTTTTGATTTTGAGAATTTTGATTCCAAGTGAGACAGCATTTGCCTCGATTTGAATACATAAGTTGCACACAAATTCCACTGGAAATCTTGAAAAAAATGCCTTATGAAAATGATACTCCTGCAGGTGATGGTATGGTGACCCTTTTTTGGGTAATGCTAACCATGCTAATCAGCCCACTGTCGTTCCTATCTTGTGATTGGCATTTAAGACATAGGAAAGTATATATATGGAGGATTTCTGCAGATGTGAGATTTAATTCATAAATGTACCATCCCTGTGACATGAGTACAATAGCTGGCTGAAACCGAACCACTTCTATGATTATTTCTACAATAATATTCCAACTTCCCAGCTGAAGCCATGCCATTTTGATCCAGCTCTCTCAGATGGCAATATAGAGCAAGTCTATGGAAAATTGCGCCCTAGAGCAGTACACCACACTAGTGTTATGGCATCCGCATTTAAGATTGGTGTTTGGGTGCGGGTGGGGGAGAGCTTTATGGGCAGTTTCACAGAGAAAGTGAAAGGATATCTTACTTTGGACAGTTTTTTGAGTAAGGGTTGCAAGCTGGGCCTGAGATGTTGTGATCCATGATATTGCCAGATTTAACGCTATTTCCTGGATGCTTAGGTCACTGTTTTTCTGGCATTTTGCAGTCCTGGCTCTTCTCGACCTCTCAAGTGTGTAAGTGTGTGTATGTGAGGAAGAGAGCAAGCAAGGGAGTCTGACTTTTCATGACTCAATGAGGTGACTTGGCTGTAAATCTCCACACACATGCACACGCATGCTGTTTGTATAGGCTGGACAGATCCACTTTAGAAGAGGTTTTGTTCTACCAGGCAAGTCCAGTTGGGTAGCTCTTTTTAATTCCCTCTTTCTTGGCTCTCTCCTTCTCTCCCTCTTTCTCTCTCTCACTCAATATCCCCCTCTCTGGCCGCCTGTGGCTCTCTCTGGCCGGGGGTAGCCAGGAACACGGGTGCTGTGATATGGACAGCTGGTCGCTCCATCTCTCAGGGCCCCAGGAAGTGTGAAATCTGGGATACCTTTCATAGCACATTACCCTCATTTTGGCAAAAAGAGAGCAACAGCACAAAGCCAGGAGAGCAAACAGAAGGGAGGCAGTTATTTATACTGGATTGAAATCTCTTACTTCTTTAAATGACCCTGGATCATGGGTCCTGTCATCAATAGTCCCTCATTGACTAGTTTTTTATTAATTGATTGAGGGAAAGTAGAGCTCATATTTGTCATTTTGACACGTCCATTATGGCAGTGCAGCCTTGTCTACTAGAGCTTCAGATGTGTCAATAGATGAGAATGAATTGCAAGCTATAGTAAGTTTTCAGCTGACACCAATCTGCAGACCCAGAGTCTGGTAGTAGGTCATTTTGAAATACTAAAACTATTCACTGTTCACTGTTACTAAACCAATTATGTTAAAGTTGCCTGGCTGTTTTGCAAATAACAGCTTTAAAATCATAATTTCAAAAGTAAACAGTAATCTTTAATTAATATTTTGCCACAGCTTGTTCTTTATTTTTAACCATCTGGACATCATAGTCAAAAATATTCACTTCAACTCATGTCGGAGACGATAGAAAGGTAAAGTTATTTATTAACCCACTTCCCTTTGAAGGCTGGTTGAGAATGGAATTTGTTTCAACCATTGAGTTCAACAAGTGCCCAGTTCATGTTCTATTTCAAAAGCACTTGTTAAGACTGTATGCTAAATAAAATGTAATTGGCTGTCATAGTTTTGTTGCACTGGCAAATCTGGACACTGTAAGATTCAATTGCTTGTACTATTTTCCAGAACACAACATGATATATATTTTGTGTTTGTTCATTTGTTTCATAATGATGGAATTTGCTTCTTGTGTTTTGCGAACCCAGATTACATCCTTATTTCAACACATTTGCCAGTGCAAGTGTCAACCTCCCTGCTGAGAACAAGGAAATATATGGTCTCATACAGGGGGCCTCTTCTGTTTAACATCTACATGCTTCCACTGGCTCAGATTATGGAGAAAAACAAAATAAGTTACCATAGTTA